>NW_024425563.1:14468146-14553460 GCF_017311325.1 Ursus maritimus | reverse complement strand
ATGAACTTAGCACATGTTGCTTCCTCACAAAACTTTGGGTGTTTTCCTGTTGTACAAATGGCCAAAAATCTAAAATCCTTAGCCCAGTCTACCTCTTCCTTGAATGAATAAATCGGTTTGGTCCTCTCTTTTTACCAGACTGATGTATTCGTTGTTGTCTCATTATTTTCCTTCCCTAGCATGATTCTCATTTTAGCTTACCTCTTTTTCTCTTGCTGGAATAACTTTTCTCCTTTACACATTTAAATCCCGCCTGGCTTGCTACATGTGATTGCCTGAGCTTATAGCCTTTTAGCCTCCGAACCCCAGTGTAGTGCCTGCTCTCCATGCTACTGAATAGGCATTTGTCAGTTTTTCTTGTTTATATATGTGTTCTCTCTTTCTTCTTAATTAGCATTGTCTTTCTAGTGCAAGGACTTTTTTTTTTTTTTTTTATTTTTTTTTGAGAGTGCACAATGGAGAGAGCACGGGCTCGGTAGAGAGGCAGAGAGAGAGAGAGAGAAGCAAACTCCCCACTGGGCAGGGAGCCTGATGCTGTGCTCGATCCCAGGACCCTGAGATCATGACATGAGTTGAAGGCAGATGCTTAACCGACTGAGGCACCCAGGCACCCCAAGGACTTTTGTTTTAATGTTATCTAGATATCTTTGCGTATCTTGGTTTGGGATGGATAAGAAACTATTCATGCTATGTTCTTCAAAAACAGTATTAAAAGCTAGAAGAAGAGCTTTATTTTTCTTTATCCACTCAAGGAAAAATGGATTTGGAAATGGTACAAGTGGGAACGAGCAGTTTATAACAGGAACTAATTTCTGCATGCACAGTGTGCCCCTTTCCTCTTCACCTGTCATTCATGTTGGGCTTGTTTATTTAAATGCCAGGATTGGAATTAGGAAAGAAATACCAAAATTTTTGTTTTAAGACAATATTACATAACTTGAATGCATACTCAGGTTTTATTATTTCAAGGCTTTTTCCATATTATACTGGGCTTTCTCTTGTTATTGAGCTGGAGCTTGAATCAAATGTTGAACATGGATGAAAGAGAGATTTTACAAATATGAGGAAGGAAGAAAGTTGGAAATGCAAGAAGTGAGAAAGTATAGGTGACTTGTGTTATAGAAAGTAACATTGGCATTGGAGGGCATGTGGAAGGGTTCATGTGGTCAGCTGGGGCTTTGTATTTTCCATCCTGTGTCCTGTTATCATGCCATTGTTTCACTTTTTCTCCAGCTGGTGTGTATTCTTCTTAGTACTTTACCAATATCACTATCTATTTTTTGATTCCTTGCTATTTTTTTTTTTTAAGATTTTATTTATTTGTCAGAGAGAGACCGCGAGAGAGGGAACACAAGCAGGGGGAGTGTGAGAGGGAGAAGCAGGCTTCCTGCCGAGCAGGGAGCCCGATGAGGGGCTTGATCCCAGAACCCTGGGATCATGACCTGAGCTGAAGGCAGACGCTTAACTGCTTAGCCACCCAGGTGCCCCAATTCCTTGCTATTTTTGTACTACATCTAAATTATTGTTATATATATATTAAATATATTTATATATTAAAATAGTATAAGGAAACAATAAAAAGATACATGGGAAGAATTATTTTATTTATTTATTTTTTAAAAAGATTTTATTTATTTGACAGAGAAAGACAGCCAGCGAAAGAGGGAACACAAGCAGGGGGAGTGGGAGAGGAAGAAGCAGCCTCCCGGCGGAGGAGCCTGATGCGGGCTTTATCCCAGGACTCTGAGATCACGCCCTGAGCCAAAGGCAGACGCTTAACAACTGAGCCACCCAGGCGCCTCAAATTATTATTTTAAACAAACTATGCCGTGTAAATAAATAAATAAAAGAATTAAAGCTAGGTTAGATAACAGTGAAACTATTGCCGTAATGTGAAGGTGGTTTTTAGAAAGTTAAAATTACCAAACAGTGCGGTTTGTTTTTAAATCGTAAATATAATAATAGGAATTTATACTGTTACTCTTAAGCATTCTTCCTCCTCTTCTTCCTCATTAAAATTTCCTGTGACAATATACTATGATCTTGTAGGTGACACTGTTCTTTAGAAATACTTTTCAAGGGGCGCCTGGGTGACTCAGTTGGGTTAAGCGTCTGCCTTCTGCTCGGGTCATGATCTCAGGGTCCTGGGATCCAGCCACACATCGGGCTCCCTGCTCAGCGGGGAGCCTGCTTTTCCCTCTCCCTCTGCCTGCCTCTCTGCCTACTTGTGATCTCTCTCTCTTTCTCTCTTTGTCAAATAAATAAATAAATAAATACTTTTCAGTATTTCCATTGTTAATAAATTGACTTAGGGATGTCAGATTTGGGGTTCCTATATAATTTGTTAAAGAGGGTCTCCTAGAAGAATACTTGAGCTGTAACTCTAAGGAGGAATATGTAAAACTGCTTGGAAAACTTAATTGGATAAAGCAAGCCTTTAGTGAATATAGTATTATATCTGTACCTTACTGGACACTGCTACTTAGATTTCCTGTTGTTACATCACCTTCAACATGTCCAGAACAAAACGTTTCCTTCACAGACCAACTCTTCCGTTTGTTTTAGTCATTTCTCTTGGTGGCGTCATTGTTTGCTCATGCTTGAAATACTCCTGACCTTTTCCTCTCCACACTTGGTTTTCAGTTAGTTAATTGGCTAGTTCATAGTTCCATTTAATTAGTTGATTGAGAGTCATTGTGTTACCAAAAGAATATCGAACTATATTAAAGACTGGATTTAAATTTTTACTCTGCTCCTGCCGGCTTATAATCTTAGGCTTGTGATCTTACGACTTCTCTGAGCCTTGATTTCATTGTTGTAGGAAGGTGGTGATGGAATTGATGATTTCAGAGATCCTTTTCATCTTTAAAATGCTTTTATTCTTCTGTAGAACCCTGTTTTACCTCCATTACCTGCTTTCTCTTTTCTAATTTGACCCTATGGCTTTATTTCTGGCTTATCCTAATAGCCTGTCCTGCTTGCTCTTAACCTCTTTCTTCTTGTCAGTCCATCTAGTAGTGTGGTGTTAATGCTTCTAAAATACAGATTTTATCATGTTCTATTTCTGTCCAAGTAGTCAGGACAGGACATTCTTCTTTGCCTGTAGAGAAAATTCTGCATGTTGATTCATATTCAGAGTCTTCAACAATCTAGTCAGAATCTGTAATTTGATGCAGCAGTCCTGAAGTATTTGAGAAAAGAGAAGTTCAGAGAAATTTAAGTGAATTTCTCAGAGTTAAATGGGTAATAAGATGTTAAGGGAGGTCTTCTGAGTTGCTGAGTACCCAGTCTGTCTTATTTTATTTATTACTTAGACAAAAAGTTTTCAAGTAAAAGTGGAAAAAGCATAAAGCATGAATATTTTCCATTTTATATGATCCCCCATCCCAGACATAAAGCCTGTCAACAACTTAATGTACCTTTTTCACTTTCTGTGTGTGTTGTGCATGTGCATGTTCTAACAAATGGCATTATAGCGTTTGATTTTTTTTCACTTGTCTTGGAGAAGTTTCCAAATTAGTGGTCTGTATTTTAAAAACATGTCTATATAATATTTCATAATATTGCTGTTCCCTGAATTATTTATTTAGTGACTATTATTATGTTAATAGCTTTGGTTTGGGTGCACAATGTGGCAATGAAATCTTTGTGCATCTGTGTATATTTGCAACTGTTGCTTTAGTTTAATGTCTTTATTTTTTTCATTGAGAATATAAATTCCTTGATAGCAGGAATTATCTTCTTACACTGTTTTATGATTCCCTTTAAGGTCTAGCTGATCTGAGTAAATAGAACAAAGCAAGAATATTTGCAGTTCTTGCAGTGGTGGTTACTATGCCTGGTTTTTGTCACCGATAAATTCATTAATATGTTACTGTCATTAGTTTATAACTGGCAGTACATTCAGATGTGTAGGTCAGCCCTTTGATTTGCTCTACTGTAATATCATGTTTATTTATTGATTTTGATGTATAATTTCTGCATGCCTCTGTTCTGTTACTTAGATTTGTTTCTCCAAAATTAAAGTGGCTTTATTGATTTTTTTTTCTGATTCTAAGAATAATACAGGTTCATTGGATTTAATTCAGCCAGTATCAAACCAGCCTCACAGCAGTGTCTGTACGTGAACTTACAACAATGGCATTTTAATAAGGTTTTCTTTGCCATCTCTTTTCTCCACTTAGTATCAAGATCATAATTTCTAATGGCTATATAATGTATTATATTACTATTCCATAAATCAGTTAATCAAAACCCTTTTGCTGGGGTCTTAAAATGTTTCTAATTTTTTACATCAAAAAATCTTGTGCATTTACCTTTGTGTACTTATTTCATTGTTTCTTCAAGTTCTTAGAAGTAGAATTCCTTAGTTTAATCATCACATTTATTTAGTAGTCATGGGTTGTGTAAAACCTGGTCTTTTATGTAGGAGGGGAAAAATAAACTATTTTCTTCATGAAGCTTAAAGTCCATTTGAGGACATAACTATGTTCATTTTTGAAATTTCAAAGGAACACTTAGAAAAGCACTTAGAAGAATCAACTTTATTAAACAGTAAAGTGTGGTACAAAATGCTGAGAGGTTGTAAGAGAAGATATCAGAATTAGATATAGTTATTTGGTCAAGACTTCACAAAGGAAATGTACTTAGGATGGAGAAGACAAAAATGCAGAACTGAATTTTTCCAGTTAAAAATAAGCATTTTTCCCATTTACAGTCTAAGAATTTAGATGTCTTTTAATTAAAGCGCCAAGAATAAACTTGTGGTAAGATGTAATTATGAAGTAAATTAGTTATTGAATTTAAAAATTCAAAAACTCTCCCTACGACTTTCATTACAAATAGAGCCATTGTAAGTTAAAATAAATAACCAAACATTGTATTATATTCAGTTTGAAGTTCATTCATTTTACAAGAGAAGCAGCAGCAAATATCTGTGCACTGAGTGCTCAAAGCACTATTGAACCATCAGTGACCAAGTCAGGATTGATTCAGCTTTTGAGGATTGGTCTGTAGCTGGTCATGGTGTGGTTCTATCATGGTTCCCTTTGTGGTGGCTTTTTAATCAGATGATGGTGGTCTCAGCATTAACATGGACACACTTACCCTTCACTCACTTTTACATTGGCAGGTAGTTCTGTTTGTTTTGGCTTGATTGTTCTTTATTTTAAATACTCCTTGTGTGTATGACAGTGCCAGAGTACGTGTTTAGTCATAATGGTATGGATAGAGGAAAACAGATAACTAGTATCTAGAATTCTGAAAATCTGAATACACCTACCGTCCTGCTAGATCCCTGAAGAATAAGCACTGAGGCTATTTCAGGCCAAAAAAAAAAAAAAATAGGCCCTTCCTCCTAGGACTTTGGCCCCCGGCCAGTCCACTCTTGTAAGCTAGGCTAGACTGGAAAACTAGCTGCAGAGCTCATGGCCCAGGATAGAGTCAGGTTCAGGTGGTCTATCTCCTGGAGGACAATAGCACACAGGAAATAAGACAGAAGAGTAGCATACTTAAGGAAAGAAGTCCCAACAAAATTGGTAATCCATGGAGAGGTGAAGAAGATCTTCTCTTCCAGAACTCAGATCAGTTTTGTACTGGGTTGCATCTTGACCACCCTTGCTTATGAAGCTTAAAACCCCCTCCTGCCAAATTTCTTCCTTGTCCTCTTTATCAGTCTGATTCATTCAACAAATATTTATTAAACATTCCTATATACCAGATAAATTACCCAGTAGGTAAAACAGAAAAAATACTTGTGCTTGTGGAGCTCATATTCTAGTGATGTAGTGAAAATTTCCCCCTTGCACAAATTTCCCTCCAAGGCATACATCCCCCCCCACCACCCAACTTCTTCTTAACCAAAAGTCCATCCTTACATCAGTGGTATAATTGTGAATTGTGTCCTTTTTGGTGTTCATTTTGTTGTTGACCCACATATTTGGGTTTTTTCCTTCGGTTGGTTGTATGATGTAAGTTTCAAGATAGAGCAGAGGAAAAGCCTAGAATTCCTGCCAGTATGGGTGGGCAACAGAGATGTTTAGGTTAAACAGTGAGACAAGATTTATATACTCCTTTTAGGTTTTTATTGATAACAGATTGGAAATCTTGTTAAGCAGAGGATAAAGATAAGGGAGATAACTGGAGGAAAGGCAGTTAGACAACTGCTTTGGGTATCTGCTATGTGTAGAACACTGCATGGTAAAACAGAAGGGGTGTTAGACTAGAAATCAGTCTAACCAGATTTTCTAGTAAGTGTCTGGAATAAGTGTCTTTCTGGGCTTCGATTCCATTGTCTGTAAATTGGGAATAAAACTAGATCAGTGAGTGGTTCCCAGCGTTGTACATTAAAAACACCTGGGAGGCTTTTACAGTTCTCTCTTTGGAAGGTAGGGCTTGGACCTGTTTTCAAAAGCTTGTATCAATATTATTACCCCAGGTCTAGGTTAAAAACCACTGCATTGGACCAATGGCATTCCCAACTGTGGCCTCATAGCATTTTAGGAAGTAAGTGTAGCATCCCATAAACAACTGTAGCTATAGAAATACACGTATAAAGGGAGTTGGAGAGATTATTGTGAAGATATCAGTTAAGAAACACTCATTCTAGAGCATGCAGCTCTTGATCATGATGTCATGAGTTCAAACCCCATGTTGGGCATGGAGCCTACTTACACACACACACACACAGGCTGGTGTAGCAAAGATGGTAATGGTCTTTTGCAATTTTTTCATTACCATCTTATTTTCCTGCATATTTTAGGAACATTACATTTTTTTCCTATAGCTTCTTAAAAATGTTGCTTAGTAAGCAGTTTTGAATTTCCACACATCAACAGCATGTTTCAGTTGCTGTTTAATGTCACTGGAAGACTCAGTTAATCTGTAGACCTATGAATGAGAGTAAGCAGTGGGGCCTGGAAAAATCTCAGTACGCTCAGCAACAGTGATACGTGAGAGCCATCAATGGGATGAGAACTTATAATACTTGTGAATATTCCTTATTATTTCCCAAAGGATAGCTTTGAAGACATTGTCTATATTTTCCCATTCATTGTTTTACATAATTAATAACCAAGGTAGTAGAGTTTTACAGAGAAACTTAATTTTTTAGATAATCATAAAATCTCAGAGTTGGAAGGAGGAAGCTACTTAACAGTTGAGTACCTTCCTCGCTATCTAAAAAAATGGTTGTCTAAACCTTAGTATTGGGATCTTTCAGTTATCTGGCAACTCATTAACTCTTGAGGTGTGTTCTATCTTTGGAAAGCTTTTGACCATTAGAAAGTTGGTGGGTTTTTTGTTTTTGTTTTTGAGAGAAAGTTAAAATCTGACTCTCGAGTCCCTTGGGCCCATAATAAAATCTATTTCTGCTTCATGCTGAAAAGTTCTTTAGTTGATTGAGGACTAGGTTCACATTTCGATTTTTCTTGGCTAATTGCATCTGTCCTCTGGCTTTTTTTGTATAGCTTGGTTTTGAAACACTTGGTCTAACTCACTTATATCCCTTGAAATGTGTTAGCACACAGAATGTATCATTGGAAGAGAGGTGTTTGCCAGCCTTCAGCAAGAGATTTCTCACTTTGTTCATACTATGTCCTGTAAGTTAATTTATCTTAGTGATGCCACATTGTAACTCTTGATGGGTATGTATTTTAATTTGTCTTAATTTTCTGCTCATAGCTGTTTGTAAATTTGTCTTCTTAGATATGACTGTAAGACTTCATATTTTAAATTTTATTTGATCTATCAATTCTTTTGAATCTTAGATTTTTTTAAAAAAGTTTATTTATTTTTAAGTAATCTCTACACATAGCTTGGGTCTTGAACTCATGACCCTGAAATCAAGAGTCACATGCTCTTCCAACTAAGCCAACCAGGTGCCCAGAAT
This sequence comes from Ursus maritimus, assembly GCF_017311325.1. Classification (NCBI taxonomy): domain Eukaryota; kingdom Metazoa; phylum Chordata; class Mammalia; order Carnivora; family Ursidae; genus Ursus; species Ursus maritimus. The sequence continues at coordinate 14,545,572 of NW_024425563.1, read as the reverse complement.
CTTTTGAATCTTAATCCAGTGAATTGACTATTTTTTTTTAGCTTGGAATATTGTACAAAATTGACATTCATATCCTTTGTTGTATCCAGGTTGTTGGCAAAAAAGTTAAGACAGGGTTATATCTAGATATTTACATACAAAGCTTAAGGCCCAGACCTATGTGCCATTGATTGTTCTCGTCTATCCCTTGCTACTAGAAACATCCCTCTGCCTGATACTGGCTTTTTTCTTTTCTTTTTTTTTTTTTTTTAAGGTCTGCCTCCTAAATCTTCTGTAAAACCTTAAGCATTCTTTTCTTAGCTTTTCCTAAGCTAAGTTTGCTTCCTCACACATTTTAAATCCAGTTTAAATGTAACCTCTTCATAAAGACCTTCTCTGATCACCAGGCAGCATCCCATCGTAATGGGAGTGTTACTATTTTATTGAACCTCCTAACTGTATTCAGAGACACAATTATGGTTAGTTATTTGTTTCTAATTATCTTCTAAATGTCAGCTCCATGAGGTCGGAGACTGTATGTATCTCTGTCAGTTAGCTCTGTGTCCCTAGCACCTAGCATAGTGCTTGGCACAAATGGGTACACAGTTAATTGAAGGAATGACTTTACTACTATAGTGTTTGCATAGTTTACTATACCTTTTCAAATTGTATTCCCTTTTTACCAACCTTCCAGCAATTCTGAGACATTCTTTTGACAGGATAGCATACTTTCAGTTTGGAAAATCTGTTTTACTTGGGTCATCCATTAATCACATCTGTAAATATCTTCGCATCTAGCCCAATTTTTTCCCCTCAGTATTCCCCCTAAAAGATTTCCTGAAAGATCTTACTTGCTCAGATGCATGTAAAAATGGCCAGATTTTTAGGAATTTTTGTCTCAGGAGAAAATCTCTGATTTGGTAAATAATGTCTAATTGGAATTCTAAGTACAAGGATCCTAGGTTCAATGGGAGTATATTTAATATCCCTGATATATGCTTGTAAACAGGATTTGATACTTGTTTTTTGTGAAGTTATATCGAGTCTTAATAAATTTCTTTCTACTAGTTCACCTAGAGTCTTGTCTAGAATCCTTATCAAGGTTACTGGTCTTATGTTTGAGGACTCCATCTTTATTTGAAAATAAGAATGTTCTCGGGGTGCCTGGGTGGCTCAGTCATTAAGCGTCTGCCTTCAGCTCAGGGCATGATCCCACGTTCCTGGGATTGAGCCCTACGTCGGGCTCCTCTGCTGGGAGCCTGCTTCTTCGTCTCCCACTCCGCCTGCCTGTGTTCCCTCTCTCACTGGCTGTCTCTCTCTCTGTCAAATAAATAAATAAATAAAATCTTAAAAAAAAAAAAAAAAGAATGTTCTCAAAGAATACTGACTTTAATACAGATATTTGGTTTACATATTTTTTAGCTTAATTTTAAACTAACATTATCTTTTCTGTGTTAATGGGCTAAGTGAAATTAGTTTTGATACAGAAGCTAGAAGCTTTTTTCAGATTTTTATAGTTTTCCTCGTCCGTTCTTAAGTACAAAAGTAATCACTGTTCCCATCTGTTGGTAGAATTGATGTGGATTTTCTTCTGGCACCAAGTTTTATACTTGTGAAATTTTGTAATTTGAAAGTTCATAAATAAGCATCTGTAAGACTTAATTTGTATTTTGAAGAGAACTGTGCTTGTTAATGAATTTTTGAAAAATGTGTTTACTGTTTGAATAATATGTCTTATTTTTCACCCCCTAGAGAATGGATCTTGGAGAATGCCTGAAAGTTCATGACCTGGCTTTAAGAGCAGATTATGAAATTGCATCCAAAGAACAAGATTTTTTCTTTGAACTTGATGTATGTGATTTTGCTTTAATGGGTTAGATTATTCTTTGTAGTAAAACATTTTGAATATGGATTAATATCTCTATAGGAAAAGGCTTTTAGCAAATTATCTTCTTTGTGTTATGAAGGACAGTACTAAATTGAGTAAGATCATGTATTTTCTTGACAGACAACATTTAAAAAAAATAAGGTGGACATTTTATGAAAATGTGTAAAAATCCATGCAATGCATATATGCTTTTGAAAAACTATTCCAGGAAAGTTGTGATGATTAAGGAAACCTCAATTTAATTAAGCACATGTAAACAACAAATTTCTGATGTATTTAAGGCCCTTTAATAGTTTACTGAATTTTTACATTCATTTTTATTTTTGTATCTATGAATATATATATATAGAGAGAGAGAGGATGTGAAGTACAGTGTTTTTATGTAAAACTAATAGAAGAAATATTAGAGTAGGAGGTACCATTTAGGTACCTTAAAGGCTCAAGATCTGATTTGTAGTTTATACAAACGGAATTGTTTGTACAAAACTAGGGAAATTTTTTTTATATTTATATAAAACATACCAGTTAGCATTTCATAAAAGATATTGATGAGCGTACATCTTATACTTTTTACAGTAAGGTAAAGCAGTCACTAAGCACCCCCATGTACTTCTAAGAATTTCTGCTAATAGAAATCAAAGTCAGGAGTGCCTGGGTGGCTCAGTCAATTAAGCGGCCAACTTGGTTTCAGCTCAGGTCATGATCTCAGGGTTGTGAGATCAAGTCCTGCACCACATTCTGTACTGGGAGTGGAGCCTGCTTAAGATTCTCTCTCCCTCTCCTTCTCTCCCTGGCCCTGCGCATTCTCTCTCCGTCAAAAAACAAAACAACAAAATGAAAGTCATCTGTGTAAACATAATTTAATATGGGGCTGGAACAGTTGGGAGAGACATCTTTAATTAGATTTTGATTTAATATATTCTGGGCATAAAATATAGTGGAAATCATCTAGAGGTAGGGGTATGGATATTTAGGTCATTTTCCATATTTTACCATTTTTCTTCTAGTGGTTTGTGGGCCTTGCAGAATATTTTTATAGTCATCTCATTTATAAGTGCTTTAAAAATATTCTAATGAGTTAATTCAATAGGGTCTTCCCTATTCTGAGGTGATAAGAGTTCTCTCATGGTTTCTTCTGGTATTTTTTATGGCTTCATTTTAAACACTTAGATCTTTGAACCAAGTTAAATTTATGCTGGTCTAAGGAATTGAGGTATAGATTTAGCTTTATTTTTCCAGATACCCACTTAATTGACCCAACACTACTGATTAGTACATCTTTTTCCTCTCACTCTTTGAGATGCCACTTTTATTTTCCCATAAGGAAATTTTAATAGATATATCTTGTGAATTTAAAGATGAATTTTAAATTAAAAGAGCTAAATAACCTTTTTTAAAAAGATTTGTATTTATTTGAGAGAGAGTGAACAAGAAAGAGAGTGCACACACAGGAATGGGGGGAAGAGGCAGAGGGAAGGAGAACCAGACTCCTGCTGAGCAGGGATTCCAACATGGGGCTCTATCCCAGGACTCCAGGACCATGACTTGAGCGGAAGGCAGCCGCTTTAACCAACTGAGCCACCCAAGTGCCCCTCAATAGCTATTTCTTTGTTATCACAGATAAGAGCTTTTAAATGAGCCTGTTGGTTTTCGCTTTCAAGAAATTCTTAGAATTTGCTGTGTGCTGAATAAGTTTCTATTTTTAATTAAACTTTTGTATTTTAAATTAACTCTGTTTCTGTACAGTAAGGTATGAAAGTCCAAATTGCTTGACTTGGGAATAAATCTTAAGAGTTTATGTTTAAATGAATTACTATTTAATTTCAGACATCATAATTTATGCCTGACAAATGTCTTTAATTATTGAATTGGATTTTTACAATGTAGACATTGCTAAAATTCTCACTGGTTGGTTCTTTGAAAAGAAAGCAGGTTTTTCTGATTGTAACATTTTCATTATGGAAAATTTGAGAAGCATGGAAAAACAGATTATTAAAAATTATCCATATATCTGAAAAGAATTATTGCTAAAATTTTATGTATGCTCTTCCCTTTTTTTCCTATGCTTTATTTTACACAATTGGTATTTTATGGCTTATGATACTGTGTAACATGCTTTTTATTTACAAATCATGAACATTTTCTTATATCATTAAGTATTCTATTAAAACCTTTTTTTTAACGGCTGAAGATTAAAATTCCTACGTTACCTAGATATTTAGGTTATTTACAACTTTTCACCATAAAAATAACATTGTGAGGAACATCTTTGAATATTAAGCCTTTTATGTATCTGATCACTTTCTTAAAAGGTATTTCTGGAAGCAAAAATTTATACTAAGGGGACATTTTCAAGTCTTTTTGATACTATTTACCACCTTGCCTTTTTTAAACGCTGCACTGATCTGTGGCTTCTTCAGCACAGTGTGAGAGTGATAGTTTCCTTATAGTTTTACCTTTCCTGGGAATTATTTATGTTTAGTCTTTGCCAATTTGATAGGTGATGAGTAGTATTTTTGGTTCGTAATTGAACCTGCTTTTGTTACTTTTTTACTACCCTATTAGCATTAAAAAATAATAAAGGGGGCACCTGGGTGGCTCTGTTGGTTAAGTGTCTGACTCTTGATCTCAGCTCAGGTCTTGATCTCAGGGTCGTGAGTTCAGACCTTGCATTGGGCTCCACGCTGGGTGTGGAGCCTACTTTAAAAAATAAGAAAATTATGTATAATTTTTGAGTAAAGATATTCCTGAATAAAGTTGATTTTTTTTGGCAGTAATTGTCTTTTAATTAAACTTTGCAGGCTATGGATCATCTTCAGTCATTCATTGCAGATTGTGATCGAAGAACAGAAGTGGCTAAGAAAAGATTAGCAGAAACTCAAGAAGAGATTAGTGCTGAAGTGGCAGCAAAGGTAAGAATTTTCAGTTATTTCATTGGTACTACAAAATACCGTTTCAGCTCACTAATTTTAACTTTTTATTTTGAAATAATCACATCCACAGATTGCAAAGACATATATAGGGAATTCTCTGAACTCTTCCTCTAGCTTCCCCTGATGTTCACATTTTATACAACTATATAGTACACTGTCAAAGCCAAGAAATTGATACTGGTCCAATCGTGACAGTTTATTCAGATTTTACCAGTTATGTGTGCACTTGTGTGTGTATGTGTATACGTAGCTCTGTGCAGTTTTACCACATGTGTAAGTAACTTGGGTAACTACCACCATAATGAAGTTAGTGCTCTGTAACATCACCATGAGACTCCCTCATGTTACCTCTCTATAGCCATATCTCTTCCCCCTTTTCCCTGTCTTCTGGTGACCACTAATGTATTCTCCGGCTCTGTAATTATTTTCCTGAATATTACATAAATGGAATCATGTAACCTTTTCAGATTGTTTCTTTTCACTCGGCACAGGTTACTTGATTCAGACAAGTTGCTGTGTGTATCAGTAGTTCATTCCTTTTTGAGTAGTATTCCGTGGTATGGATATACCACAGTTTAACCACACATTGAAGGATGTTTGGGTTGTTTGCAGTTACTGGTTAGCACCAGTAAAACTGCAATAAACATTTCATTTCTCTGGGATAGATGCCTAAGAATGCAGTTTCTGGGTCATGTGGTCATATGGTAAGTCCATTTTTAGTTTTGAGTGCAGGTGTCAAACTTTTTTCTAAAGTGGCTACCAGCATTGTGTTAGTGATTTGGTTTCTTCACATCTGTGCCAACATTTGATGGTGTCACTAATTTTCATTTTAGCCATTCTTAAAGGTGTGTAGTGATATTTCTTGGTTTCAGTTTGCATTTCCCTAATGCCTAATGATGCTGAACATTTTTTTCTTGTGTTTATTTGCCATTTATGTACCTCTTTAATGAAATATCTATCTTAAACCCATTTTCCAAATGGACTGCTCATTTTTTTTAAATGTTGAGTTTTTAGTGTTCTTTAGATGTTCTGTTTTACCCCCCACTTAAAAAAAAATACTTTGTGGTGCGAGTACCTGGGTGGCCCAAGTCAGTTAAGCATCCAGCTCTTGATCTCACAGCTCAGGTCTTGATCTCAGGGTTATGAGTTCAAGCCTTGCGTTGGGCTCCATGCTGGGTGTGAAGCCTACTTTAAAAAAAAAAAAAAAAAAAAAAATTTTTTTTTAAAAATATGAACATACATGCAAGAAGTGGAAAGAGATTCCCTGGCTGGTTCAGTTGGTAGAGCATGCAACTCTTGATCTCTGGGTTGTGAGTTTGAGCCCCACATTGGGTGTGGAGATTCTTAAATAAATAAACTTTAAAAATACAAATAAAAACTAGAAAAGTACAGTCCAGTGGATTCGTAGTCAGTTTTTTGCTCTTGTTTCATTGTTTTTTATTTATTAAAGATTTTATTTATTTGAGAGAGAGAGGGTGAGAGAGAGAGAAATGGAGCAGGGGAAGGGGCAGAGGGAGAGGGAGAAGCAGACTCCTCACTGAACAAGGAGCCCGACATGAGGCTCAATCCCAGGACTCTGAGATCATGACCTGAGCCGAAGGCAGACTCTTTTTTTTTTTTTTTTTAAGATTTTATTTATTTATTTGACAGAGATAGAGACAGCCAGCGAGAGAGGGAACACAAGCAGGGGGAGTGGGAGAGGAAGAAGCAGGCTCATAACGGAGGAGCCTGATGTGGGACTTGATCCCATAACACCGGGATCATGCCCTGAGCTGAAGGCAGATGCTTAACCGCTGTGCCACCCAGGCGCCCCCGAAGGCAGACTCTTAACCGACTGAGCCACCCAGATGGCCCTGTTTCATTATTTTAAAAGCAAATTCCAGATGTCACATCGTTTCACCTCTAAAACATAGAACATCATTTCACATCCATAAAGTTAACAATTTTTAAATATTATGTAATATCCTGAATGTGTTCATTTTCTCTGTATAGAGTTGGTTTGTTCTAATCAGAATGTTAAAGCCCCTGTATTGTATTTTGTTGATTTGATGACTTACTACTTTGAAACATTTTGTGCCATTCAATATAGTTTGTACATTTTATGAAAATGCAGAATGGAGATAAAGAATTTACCTAGATAGAGTGGATGACAGCATTAAATAAGTTCTCAGAGATGGATGTACAGAGGGAAATGGATTCCCTTGTTTGAGGAAAGGTTTTTTTGTTTGTTTTAAGTAATCTCTACACACAGTGTGTGGCTCGAACTCAAAACCCGGAGACCAAGAGTTGCGTGCTCTACTGACTTAGCTAGCCAGGTGCCCTGAGGAAACGGTTATTTTTAATCAACTTTTTCTGAAAGGTTCTCTAAAGATGGGATCCTAAAGTGCAGGAATCTAATGTTATGGTTGAAAAAGATCCACAAGTGCTATCTTGGTTTATATGGTATTGTATTGGTTATCTCTCACTACAAAAATGCTGTTTGTTTAACAAATTACCTAAAACTCAGTGACTTAAAATAGTAAGTATTTTAGCCCATGAGTCTTCAGTCAATGATTTAGGCTGAACTTGCCTGGGCAGTTATTCCTGTCTCAGCTGGGTTCAATCACACGTCTTCTGGTCAGTCAGAGGCTGTTGAGCCCAGAAGACTAGCCTCGCCATGTTCTTAGGGTAGTGGAAGACGTACAAAAAATGTCATACAGGTGCTTCTTAGGCCTTTCCTTCTGTCATGTTTGCTACTGTCCTGTTAACTAAAGCCAGTTACATGGCCAAATTCAGAATCAGAATATGATGGTACTAATTATATAGCAAAGAGATGGATACAGGGAAAGGTGAAGAGTTTAGGGCATACTACAGTCATTCTGTGACAGGGGAAAAAAATACCACTTTGTTAAAGAGGTAAGAAAATGATTGTAGAATTGAAAATTTCTTTATGGGATGAATATTTTGGATTGAAGGACATTTGAGAAGTAAAGATTATTGGCACCCTAGTTTGTTGGGACTGGGTGTCCGTATCAAATTAAAATCTTCTTTGCTAATATAATTGGCCACACAGCCTGAATACTTACTTTGTGGCCAATAGAAAGACTGTATAGGTATCATATGCCATTAAAACAATAGAAATGAACGATATTCTCAGGATGATGATGATGAAGAGAAGGGGGAGGACACAGATCCCAAGGCAAGAATTCATCCCAGGGGAAAGACATGAACTAAGGCTAAGGGAGACAGAGTGTTTCGGTAGTATACTCAAAATCAGTAATGTGCTCTGCAGTATATGTGCAAGTCACATTTTCTCATTTCTTAAAACTTTATGAGATAGGTATTATTCCCACTTCTCTGATGAGGAAGTAGATTCAGGTTAAGTAATGTGGTCAAAACTACATAGCTGGTAATCGGTTTAGCAATAAGCCAGACCTCTTGGACTCTAAAGTCGTATATTAATTTTAAAGAGCATCTGCCAGTTCATTCCTGTAACTCCTCTTTGAGCCTATGCTGTTTGTTGGGCATTGGAAATACAAAGATAGGAAATATAAATAGCTATCTTTAAGGTAGTGTGATATGTATATAAAAGTATATACATAAGTGTATATATGTACGAAGGTATATATATATAAAAGTATGATATGTACATAAAGAGTGTTTTGAAAGATAAAAAGATGGCACAAAGGAGGGTTTCGCCCTCTCAGCTTATGTTTAAGTGGGGTTGAGATGTGGTTATTGATTGATCAAGAATGTTTCACAGAATAGTTGAATCTTGTTGAATGAATAGACATACAGGAGTTCAGACAAGGGGGAGGTAAGGGATGATGTCCGAGAAAGAGGGATGACATCCCTCTTCAAAGTCACAGAGGCAGAAAACAAGAGTAAATTTGGGAAACTAGATATAACTATAGATTGTGTTGTGAAGTGGGTAACAGCAAGAGGTGGTTTGGAAAGGTACATTGGGGCAGATTGTGGAAGAAACGGTATTTTATATTTGGAATACACTGCCAAAGCAGAGGTTGTAAAGTAATAGTTAAATTGAGATCAGTTGTATTCCTGACCTCACTGCAGTGAGGGCAGATAGGCTCAAAACATCCTCATATCCCAGCAGTTCATTTATGATATGCTCAGAAAACATTATTTATACTCACATTGCCTTAGGTAAGTCTTCTCTGAGCATTTATGAAATATTTTGAACTCTGCTAACTTTATTTATTTTATTTATTTATAAAATATTTTATTTATTTATTTGACAGCAAGAGAGGGAACACAAGCAGGGGGAGTGGGAGAGGGAGAAGCAGGCTTCCCACTGAGCAGGGAGCCCAATGTGGGACTTGATCCCAGGACCCCAGGATCGTGACGTGAGCCGAAGGCAGGCACTTAATGACTCAGCTACCCAAGGTACCCCTTATTCTGCTTTTTATTCATGATCTTCTTTTCTGTTTCTTTCTAGGCAGAACGTGTTCACGAGTTAAATGAAGAAATTGGTAAGTTGTTGGCCAAGGTGGAACAACTAGGAGCTGAAGGAAATGTGGAAGAATCCCAGAAAGTAATGGATGAAGTAGAGAAAGCACGGGCAAAGAAAAGAGAAGCAGAGGTAATACAATTTTTCATGGTAATATGTACAGCCTTCCTGTCAAAACTTATTTGATTGAAAATTATTGGAAAGTTACTGCTAGTACAGGCAGTTTAAACCAGTTAAAAAATTTAGTCAGTCCATACCATAGTAATGGATTATGTATCAGAGTTGTGGGGTTTTTTGTTTTTACTTTAGAGGCTTTGATCTGTTGAAATTTATATCTAGAAAATGAAATTAACTAAACCAGCTAGTCATACACAGCAGTCACATACAGAATTGCATAAATGCGGTTCTTATGATACCCTCCCTCCCTTGACTTTACCACCATGCAACCGTAGCATCTCCTTTCTCTTCCTGTCTCAGAACAATCTGCTGGTACTTTCGGAGCCTCCTCACATTCTTTCTCCGTAGCACAGGTCAAAATCTAATATCCTGCAGACGAAGTTCTATTTTCTTTGGCCTATCTCATGTTTTTTAGAAAATCGGATGTCTTCAGATGGGATTGTATTCTCCCATTTTGCCATAGTCTCCATTGCTCTTAACTGTATCACACCCCAGTTTAATTTGTTCTCATTCTGCCCTCTTAAAATGGAAGCCTAGATAATTGATCTTAGCCCATTTGATGCTACAGATTTTCTTCTAGGCACTATTGTAGCTGCATCCCACAGAATTTCATGTGTTTTTATTTTCATTTGCTAATATTGCTTGTGATTTCTTCTTTGACCTATCGGTTATTTAGGAGTGTGTTTTTATATATTTGGTATTTTTTCCAAATATTTTTCTGGTTTTAATTTAGTTCTGTTGCAGTGAGAGAACATTTGTGTGATTCCAGGTCTCTTAAATATATCAGTACTTGTTTTGTACTCTGCATGTGGTCTTGGTGAATGTTCCATCTGCATTTGAAAAGAATGATACTCTGCCTTATTAAATGGAGTGTTCATAAATGTTAATTGAGTCAAGATAGTTGATTGATTATTCAAGTCCTCCATATCCTATTGATTTTCTGTTCTATTTGAGAGGAGTATTAAAGTCTCCATCTCTAATTGTGGTTTTGTTTGCTTACGCTTTCCATTTTGTCGGTTTTTGCTTCATGTATTTTGAAGCTCTGTTATTAGGTTAATACACATTTATGTTTGCTGTGTCTTTTTAAATAATTAAACCCTTTATTATTTTGAACTGTCCTATAATATCTTTTGCTTTGAAATCTCCTTTGATATTAATAAAGTCTCTCTAGCTTTCTTTTTAAGTTGTATACTGTGAACTCTAGAGAAACCACTAGAGGGGGATAAAAAGGTATAACTACGTAGAAATAAAATGGAATCCTAAATAATAATCTAAAAGAAGACAGGAGAAAAGGAACAAACAACAGATTGGACATATAGAAAGTAAATAGCACAATGGTGTAGACTTAAACCCAGTGTTCTAGTAAGTACGTTCAATATAAATGGTCTAAACATTCAAATTAAAAGGCAGCGATTGTGAGACTGGATTTTGTTTTATTTTTTTAAGCAAGACTTAGGGCGCGTGGGTGACTCAATCTGTTAAGCACCTTCTGCTCAGGTCTTAAAAAGATAAAAACAAGACTTAACTATATGCTAGCTACAAGAAATCTACTTTAAATATAAAGACAGATTAAAAGTAATAGGATGGAAAAAGGTATACCATGTAGCCATTCTTGTTAATTTGAAAGTCTTAATACTTAGGATTTCTTTAAATGTAATTAATATCATTCCAGAAAGTAAACACTATGGATTTTTTTTTTTTCTTTTTTGAGATTTATTTGAGAGAAAGAGATCAAACATGAGTAGGGGAGAGAAAGAGAGGGAGAAGCAGGCTCCCTGCCAAGTAGGGGATCCTGGGATCATGACCTGAGCTGAAGGCAGATGCCTAACAGACTGAGCCACCCAGGCGCCCCTTAACACTATGAATGTTTAAATGCAGAGTATTTTACAGCTCATTTCCCCAAAAGACTCAAGTAGTGAACCTTAGTAAGTGTTATTACTTACATATTTTGCAGTTTTCATGAAATTTCATGTATATGCATTTGAATATTTTCTGGTAGCACAGCGGTTCAACATCTTTAGTCTGTTAATATTTTATTATCAGTTGATTTTTACTAAGGACAGTACATTAAAAAATTTGCTTGCTCACTAGAGATTATGTTCAGATGCACATAATAGAAAACCTAACTTACAATGGCTTAACCAAGAAAGCGTTTGTTTTTCTCATTTATTAAATAATCGTGATTAGGGAGTCTGCGGCTGGTACAGCAGCTCTGTGATTCCATCAAGTACACAGGCTATTTCTGGCTTTATATTCAGCCATCCTTATTGCATGGATTCATCTTTATGCTTATCAATTTGTGTTGGCAGTATGGCCACCACGCCTAAAGCTTTTTCTCTGCACCTAACTAGAAAGAGGAAAAAGAGTAACAAGGCACAAAAATTGACTTGACTTGTCTCATAGTGTTATACATTGGTTTTTCTTTTCTTTTTAAGATTTTATTTATTTGAGAGAGAGCTCACAAGAGAGCATGAGCTGGGGCGGGGGGTCGGGGTGCGGTGGGCAGAGGGAGTATGAGAAACAGAAGCAGATTCCCTGTTGAGCAGGGAGCCAATGAGGCCGAAACCAGGACACCAGGTTCATGACCTGAGCCAAAGGCAGATGCTTAACCCACTGAGACACCTAGACACCCTTGTTTTTGTTTTTAAAAAACTTTTATTCTGAAATATCTTAAGAAAAGTTTAAGAACTAGTTAAAGAATTCCCCTATATCCTTCACCCAGACTCCAGATGTTAACATTTTACCATATTTGCTTTGTCTTTCTCCTCATATGTGTGTGTGTTTTTGTGTGTGTTTGAGCTGTTTAACATTAAGTTATAGATACAATGCCTCTTTATCCCCAAATACTCCATTGTGTATTTTCTAAAAACAAAGATATTCTATTACATAACTGCAGTAGAATGATCTGAATCAGAAATTAACAGTTATAATACTATTAATGAATCTGAAGACTTTATGCAAATTTTTTCAATTGCTACAGTAATGTTCATTTTTACTAAAAAATTTTTGTTCTTTGTTTAAGGCCCAGTTCAGGATGTGCTGCATTTAGTTGTTAATGTCCCTCTAGGTTCCTTTAATCTGGAACTCCAGTCTTTGTCTGACATGATCTTGACAGTTTTGAAAAGTACAGGCTAGTTATTTTGTAAAATGTCCTCCAGTTTGGGTTTGTCTGATTTTTCTTCCTGGTTAGATTTTTGACAGTACCATTAAAGTAATGTTATATCTTACCAGAAGGCATGTATTAGTGATTTGTCCTATTTCTGGTGATTGGCCCATTTTTCCACTGTGAAGTTACAGTGCTACTTTTTATAATTAATAAGTATCTTGGTATTGACATTTTGTAACTATTGTTTCCCATCACTTTCTGATCCACGGGTGATAGCAGCCATCGGTGGTTTTGTTTTTTTTTTTTTTGGTCTTGGTCTGTTGATTCCCTTTGAAAGGACTTTCCGAGATTCCATCCAGCAATGTCCACTTGAATATCTCCTTAGCCAAAGTTCAGTGGAGGCTTGGAAATGTAATGTCTTTGAGCTGGACATGCTGCTGGCCTCAAAACAAAGGGGGAAAAAGGGTATAGTGGATACACAAACCCACTGATATTTATTATTTCATTAATGAACTTAAAATGGTTGCGTCTTTCTCTCATTAAGGCACCTTTCATTGCTTATCTTATAGAACTATTCCTCTTAGTGGAAAGTCTTATAATTTATATGCCCCGTCCACATTTCCAAAGGAGGAGAAAACGATCTGTAGGAAAGAAGGCACTGGAAGGAAACTAACAGTATCGAAGACATGCTTTGTTTCTCTGCCACTGTGGATGACTTCTTCCTTGGTCCTTCACTGAGACATAGTTTTGGGGTTGCTACATCTCATTTTTAACAAAAGTTGTAGAAAATAGAGCATTGTAGAACACTGAGAAAACTTTTTCCGAAAGTCATATTCTGTATCTTGGTAGAATTCTTATAGTAGTTCTTGGCAAAATGCACTTGAATCTCTGATTTTACCTCCAGTGGAAGAAGTCCCAAGGACAGAGGATGGGAATGTGAGAAACCCATCATTTTTGTGACAAAAATAGCCATACTTTTGTTAATTCATTAGAAAGCATTTTTTTTTTTTTGTATAAATAGTGTATTTTGTGTAATGGTAGGACTCATCGAGGTTTATATGAACATTGTTTTTCTCACTTTTGTTTAGGAAGTTTATCGGAATTCTATGCCAGCTTCCAGTTTCCAACAACAGAAACTTCGAGTTTGTGAAGTCTGCTCTGCCTATTTAGGTCTTCATGATAATGATAGACGATTGGCTGATCATTTTGGGGGTAAACTGCACCTGGGATTTATTGAAATAAGAGAGAAGCTTGAAGAATTAAAGGTACATTGGTAAATTAATGTCATGTGCTTTATCTAATTTAACCACCCATTGTTTTGATGTGTATTATCTTTTTGTATAATGTTCTTGACTCTGCTTCTGCTAACAATTCATACTGAATAGTGTAGGATTATAAATGGACATAACAACTGGTTTAATGGATGATGTCTGAGAAACAGACTTTTAAATAATGTCCCCTTTTTCTGGGAGGTAGTATTTTGTGTTGAAAATGATACTGAATTAGGAGTCTTGCAAACTGGGTTCTAAACTATTCATAGAAATTCCCCCCCCAAATTTTATATTTTCTTTGAAATAAAATTAACAGTATAATATTAGTATAATATTTACTTTAAAGGAAGATTGAGAACATGAGAACTAGTATTTATTTGAAATATTTTGCAGTTCTTCACTAAATATTAGCAAGCTTGTAGGACCTCTAGTTTTACTTGATGCTCCTGCTCCCATTTCAGAAAGGAATTAGAATGAAACCTATCTTTAAAAAGAGGATGGTTACTGTCACTTACATATATGGCTATTGTGAGAAAGGTGATACAGTTCTTACTCATGTGCTGAATTCTTTTGAGAAGATAAGGAAACAAGGTTATTTCTAAAGATGTAAACGAAATCGGAGTAAATGGATATAATCAGTTTACTTTCCAACAATCTGATGGGGCTAGTTTTTTAAAAAATTGTGGCACTGTAACATTTTGTTGTGAATGGAAAAATGGCTCAAAGATGGCAAACCCTGGATAGTGACTTTTATCGCTAAAATTAACCCAAGATGTGTAGTTTGACATTTAAAATAATGAGTCAGAAACACTTAGAGACATCTCCGTATTTGTAATTAACAATGAGCTCTTCTGAGTGTTCTGAGTAGCTAGGATGATTTTGGGTAAGTTTTTATTGAAAATGACAAAGTAAGTTTCACCATATCAAATGGTTACTGGACTCTGAATTATTAAACTCAAAAATGGTACCTATTTGGGAATCTTTGTGGACACAGACCTAGCAACAGGACTGTTTAGTATTTTACTCGTATTTTTTGAAGCAACGGAATTGGGATGGTAATTGGAAATGACAGAAGACATTCTTATTTTGGAAATCAGAGAATAGGAACTTATAGTGATTTTATAATGCTTAATGTCCTTTAAAAAATATTAACTAGGCGCACCTTCCTGGCTCAGTTGGTAGAACGCGTGCCTCTTGATGTCAGGGTCGTGAATTGGAGCCCTGCATTGCGTGTAGAGATTACTAAAAAAATAAACTTGAAGAAGTACAAAATAATGTTAGAAAACATTCATAGAAAAATCTTGTAGAAATGATTTTGAAATATTAAGTCATGAAGAAATACGAAATTTTACAAATGTTCCCCAGAAAGAGGAAAGATTTTGGAAACTAGCTTGTAAGCATAATGATTTTACCCAGCAAAACCTTTTTTTTTTTTTAAAGATTTTATTTATTTATTTGACAGAGAGAGAGGGAACACAAGCAGGGGGAGTGGGAGAGGGAGAAGTAGGCTTCCTGTTGAGCAGGGAGCCCGATGCAGGGCTCCATCCCAGGACCCTTGGATCCATGACCTGAGCCACCCAGGCGCCCCCCAGGAAAACTTTTAATTAAATTGTTATTAAACAGATTTTGATATTACTTATACTGTATTGGGAACCAGATACAGTAGAGTTTAGGATAATTCTTGTTAAGAATGGACCCAATAAATAATGCTCCTCATTTTTTATTATGCGACATGTCATTGTCTTTTAAGAGAGTTGTAGCTGAGAAACAGGAGAAAAGAAATCAGGAACGCCTGAAACGAAGAGAAGAAAGGGAGAGAGAAGAAAGAGAGAAGCTGAGGAGGTATGGAGTGATTAATTGAATAGTCCAAGTATGTGAAGTTGAAGGTCCCTGGTCTAAAAAGAGATGTGATTGATACAGGATTTTAGGTATTAATAAATGTAGACATGGGAGATTTCTGTGTACTTTCGAAAATACTACCATGTGAAAGTGTTCAAATATGTTAAGTTACAGCCACTTAAGTCAAGGTGGTATCTTTCAAAATGTATAAAGGGTAAATAGTCAACTCACATCCTTATTTTTTGTAAGATTGACTACAAAGCTTTTCTAGCCTTCTGATTTTCATAATGGCTAGGTTTGTACCAGATTGGTATAAAACTATTTTTATTGTGATATGCTTTATTCTTGACAGAGGTTTGTGTTTTGGGGTACCTGGCTGGCTTAGTTGGTAGGGCATGTTGCTCTTAATCTTAGCTCTGTGAGTTGGATCCCCACATTGGATGTAAAGATTACTGAAAAATCTTTAAAAAAAATTATTTTACATCATACTTTGATTCTGTAATTCTTCAATTCCATTAGCTATAAACTTATTAAAATTGTATTAATAATAGCCAAATGTATGCAGTTCTTTTAATATTGGTATTCATTAGTTGATAAAACCATATGCATATTTAGAATGCTTCAATGTTGAGTGACTTTTACCCATTGGCAACAAATTGTGTGGCGTCATGGTGGCAACCTTCTTTGAACTCATGTATATAACTTTTTTAACAACCTCACAGTGGACGGGTATGCCACAAAAGAATTACCTGCAGTTCTAATTTAGTGTCCCCTTAATTGTATTACACATCTCTGAAATTTAAATACTTTATCTCCAGCAGATTTTTTGCCTAATTAAAACCCTTCATAATATGTGACTTGGTCACGCCAGCTTCCCCCAAGCTTTGAGCATGTTATGTTTCATCTATTTCAAGAGGTTTAAACTAACTTTGTGTTACATGGCTTGTAGCAGGTAGTATTTTTGCACTGTAATGAAGAAATGAAACATAAGTACGTGTGGATATTTTGCTTTTTTAGGGGAAGTGCTGTCATATATCCATTGGTAAATATGTTGTTCATTTACCATAAATTTTACCTCTTAACTTTATCACTATTCTCTTCTGTGTGTCCTGAGTTTCTATGGGAATACTCAGCATTGTAATACAAGATCATATAAGTGGCATTAGAAATCTCAGTTTGTTACAATTCTGTATGTAGTGCCACTGATCTATATGATTCAACCAAAGTGATAGTTGAATGAGAAAAAAAAATTCTTTGCCGTGACTGCATTTTCACATCTATAGATGACAAGAAAGTATATCACATCTTACTCCTTTGTTGCCAACGGACAGATTTCTTTTAACATTGATTATAAACTGTAATGCTATTTCAGAAATGTGTTTAAAAATTTTTTTAAATCTCTCTGTGAACTTGAAATATTATAACCAAGAATGAAAGATGAAGAAATTAGAAGCAAGTACAGAGTTAAGCAAGGTGGGATTCCAACTGTGGTAGTGAAAAGGATAATGATAAAAATCACTGTCACTTACTGAGTGCCCATTATGTATCAGGCATAGTGCTAAGAATTTACCTAACATTAGTTCATTTAATCCTTATAATCCCCCTGTGAAATTTCTGTTACTGTCCTTCTTTTACAAATGACAAGCAAAGCTGAGAGAAGATTTATCATCTATCCAGGTCACAGATAGTGAGGCAGCCAGAGTTTTAAAACTTAGGCTGAGTCCAAAGCCATCCTTGAGTTGTGCTATATATTCCTTACCAGACACCTGTGGTTTCCTTGTACCCATAATATTAGCCATTACTATTTATTGAGTGTTAATTATGTGCTGGGAAATGTGAACAGTGCTTTAATAAGGGAATCATGTGTCTTGTTAAGAAACATGTTGTAAGATTGAATTGGGTGTTCTAGGCATTAGACATGAGGTTGCATTTCGGAAGTGAATATATTTTTTTTTAAAAGTGAATACATCTCAAATTGTAGAAAATATTCTCTGTTCCCAGAGGGAAAGAGGAAATAACAGAGATATAAATAACAAAGGTAGGGAAGTGATTTCTGGAGAATCAGTGAGTGATGATGTACCATGTTTTAGTCTCCCTAGGAGCATATGCTTTTTTTAAGAACCAGGTATCCTAGTTAGGGGATCTCATTTGCTAAGGTGGGAAAGTCTGTGTAGTTTATGGTGTATTTCAGAAAAATTTGTGTGCATTCATATGTTCGTTACATTTGTAGAATTAATAAAAAGATTAGAAATCAGGAAGAGTATAATTTTAATAGTACATTGTACCTTTTCTAGATTCTTTCTTTCTAAAAGTAGATATTCTTTTTTTAGGTCTCGATCACATAGCAAGAATCCCAAAAGGTAAGCATACACAACATAGATGTAAGTAATGAATTTGTTTTTTTTCAGAGGTCGTTTTTATAAATTAAATATCTTTTAAAAATGAATGAGAATTACTAGATTAGTGCTCTTAATTCTTTTGTAGTTCAAGATTGGGCATTGTGTTTTAAGATGAAACTGGTTAGAAGGTACTCATGAACTATATAAACCTTACTCTGATAAGGTGCTGTGGAGTTAAAGGTAAAGCTAAAAATACTGGGATGCCTGGCTGGCTCAGTTAGTGGAGCATGTGACGTCTTGATCTTGGGGTTGCCAGTTCAGGCCCCACGTTGGGTATAGAGCCTATTGAAAAAAATAATAAAAAGGAATGCTTAAGAATATTTTATTTTTATTTTTTTTAAGATTTTATTTATTTGACGAGAGCGGGGGTGGGAGGGTGGCCGGCAGAGGGGGAGGGAGAAGCAGACTAGCAGACTCCCAGCTGAACAGGGAGCCCGAGGCGGGGCTCTATCCCAGGACTCTGGAATCATGACCTGAGCTGAAGGCAGACGCTTAACTGACTGAGCCACCCAGGCATCCCAAGCTTAAGAATATTTTAGAATATTTCCTTAAAATCTTTAGAAGCACAGGTTAAGTACACGATAGAATTTATTTTTAAAATCATTTTGGGTAGTACATGTCAGAAATGCAGGTCTGAGAGGTTATACCTGTTGAAAATACAAGTAGGTTAAATAGTCGAATACATTTTTTTAAAGATTTTATTTGAGACAGAGAGCAGGCATTAGGGGGTGGGGCGAGGGGCAGAGTGAGAAGCAGACTTCCCACTGAGCAGGGAGCCCCATGAGGGGCTTGATCCCAGGATCCTGGGATCACGACCTTAGCTAAAGGCAGACACCTGACTGAGCCACCCAGGCGCCCCTAGTTGAATACATTTTTGAAAGAGGGATCCGTAGTGGGTTATTGAAGAGAAACTTTTATTTAGTTACACCTTGATCTTCACTTTATATGAGTTTATATGACAAAGGGGTGCTTAACCTTAAAGAGGGTAAGAGAACACTTTCTTTTGACTTCTGGCATTAAAATTTGAGGGCGTTTTGAAGACTTTTTCTTTACAGTTTTTACTAGTTGCTGGTAATTTTTTTCTGAGAAAGGTGGGGAAACACGGTGTACATCATCATTTTTAATATTTCCTGTGCAGTTCCCATGAGTCCATCCCTACCTAGAATGCCCTTTCTTATTGTCAAGTCCTACCATTTTTCTTGTTCAGATCACATCTTTTGAAACCTTCCGAGTCCTCTTAATCTCTAAAGAGTAATTATTTCTCGAGAACTTTTCCCTAAAACTAGAGCATTTGTTATGAAAGAAAAACCTGCCCAGTT
Organism: Ursus maritimus; assembly: GCF_017311325.1. Lineage (NCBI taxonomy): Eukaryota > Metazoa > Chordata > Mammalia > Carnivora > Ursidae > Ursus > Ursus maritimus. Next base: position 14,526,214 of record NW_024425563.1, on the reverse strand, counting down.
GTGTCAGCCAGTTTATACTGTTGTTTCTGAAATCTAGGACGAGAAGTAGACACGTTAATTGGTGATACTATTCTTGTTTACCGGTTGATTAATGCAGACTAGTCCCTTTGTTGAATAGGTACTTAAACTGTGTACATAGAACATAGAACATCTTCAGATATTGAGGCCAGAAATTTAATTTCTGCCGTCCTTCTCCCAGCCACTTGCCTCATGATTACGATAGCCTCTTCACTGGTCTGTTAACTTCTGTATTTGCCCAATTCCCTTCTCTACCTCAGTCTGTTTTTCACACATCAGCCAAAATGAGCCGTTTAAAAAGTGAAACAACTTACATCCGCCCTCTGTTCAAACTCTCCAAAGGTATTCCATTCCATTTAGAAGTGGAAATCCTCACCATAGCATTTAAATAGAGTGATCGATCTGAGAGTGGGGTAGGTACCAGTTTATGTCTTGTGTCAGCATATTTATTAATAGCTTCCCCTGCTCTTCATATCATTGAGAGCATCCTGGTTTGAATTATAAGGTACTTGGTCACCCTGCCTATGAGACCCCTGAATTACTTCCCTTGCTCACTTCATTCCAGCCAAACAGGTATCTTTTAGTCCTTCAACATTCTGAACTTTCTTCTACCTCAGGGCCTTGACACCTGTGTTCCCCCTACCTGAGGCACCCTATTTTGAGATGGCTGATTAATTGATTACCTTATTTCATCTTTGTTTAAATGCCATTTTAACCAGAAAAGCCTTTTCTACCTATTCTTTATAAAAGATTACCAGCTCATTTCTTTCCCATCTTTACCTTCTTAATATGTCATTTCTTTACTAGTTGATGTATCTCTGTTGACTGCTAATGTATCTGTGTGGACTTCTTTCTGGAGCATAACCTCCATTAGGTTAAGGACTTTGCTTTATTTGCTGCTCAGTCTTTTTCTAGTACCTAGAACAGTGCAGTGTGCACCCAGTAAATACTTAAAAACTAATTTTTTTTTTAAGGATTTTTTTTTGAGAGGAGAGAGAGCAAGAGAGCATGAGTGGGAGGGAGGAGGGGCAGAGGGAGAAGGAGATTCCCCGCCGAGCAGGGAGCCTGATGCGGGGCTGGATCCCAGGACCCTGGAATCGTGACCCGAGCGGAAGGCAGATGCTTAACCAACTGAGCCTCCCAGGTGCCCCTAAATACCTCTTAAATGAATAATTGTCTAGAATTTTTTAAAAGATGAATGAAATTATGCATTGAAAGACATAGCTTTATTGTAATAGCTCAAAATGAGTGACTAAAACAAAATAGAATGAATTTTGTGTTTTTTTCCCTATGCTCCTTTTCAGAGATGTTTTATTCAGTTGAAATACTCAACTGTGGTTGATGCTGGGTCCACTATACATGCCTTTCTCTGAATATAATGTTGACATAAGCTGAATCCTTTTAAACTTGATTCAACAAAATCATCACTTGAAAATAAGCTCAGTGTGTCAATTGTATCTCCTGACTATGCTGTTGAATTTATCAAATTATGAGAAAACATCACATTCTTAAAGTGACTCAAAATTTTTAACAGCTTTATTGGGGTAAATTTACATACCTAAGGTCACCCATTTAAACTGTACAAGTTAATCATTCTTTAGTGAATTCAGAGTTGTGGAACTGTCAAAGTCAAGTTTAGATCATAGCTGTCACTCTTAAAATTACCCTTAGTACAAAGTTGCATTGTCTTTCTTCCTGCTCATTTTTTCTCAAATGTTGTATATCCTTTGCATGTGCCATTCCAGCCCTCACCGCACACCAGTGGTGTTAGTTTTGTGACACAGTGGAGGCTCCAGAAATGTTTTTCTTCTGGCTTCTTCAGAACGTTTTTCCTTTTCTCTACTATACTCATACTTTTTTCAATTCCAGCAAAGTTCTCTAAACTGATTTATGTATGTTCGTTTTTTCTCCCAAAGTAAGTACTGCTTTAATAGAGAACTGTTGATTATATACTGTGACTAAGCATATTATAGGCATTCAGACTTATTTTGATGGTCCTGTCACCTTTTTAATTCAGAATTAGTGACTTATCGTAAACACTTTTTATCCTTGTCCTCACTTTTATCCATGTCCATCAGGTACATACTTTGTTTCCAAAGTATACCAGAAATCTTAAAAGTTAAAATGAAATACAAATCCATAAATCATCTAGAGAATTCAATCCCTAGCATGTAATGCTAGGGATTGTCTTAATTTTTATGATATTCTTGATGTAAATCTGTACAATAGTGATTGAACTCTGAGACTTGTGTTTCATTTGTATTTTGAAATTCCAGTATGTAGTTAATGTGCCAGCATTTTATTTTGGTGTAGATTTAGCTGACTTGCAGTAGAACTGGCATTAAGTCAGGTTACTGTGAGCTATCGTTTGTCTTAAAAAAAGAGGCTCTGGTAAAGGAGAAGTGCGTGCTGAAAAAGCTAAAAACTGAAGCAAATATTTTTTGTAGGTCTAGGTCCAGAGAACATCGCAGACATCGGTCTCGCTCCATGTCACGGGAGCGGAAGAGGAGAACTCGATCCAAATCTCGGGAGAAACGCCATCGCCACAGATCGCGCTCTAGCAGCCGCAGCCGCAGCCGCAGCCACCAGCGAAGTGGGCACAGTTCTAGAGACAGGAGCAGAGAGCGATCCAGGAGGAGGTACTGAGGTGTCCATAGAGGATATGTGGAACTCCCTATGGTTTAGAGTTGGAATGCTATTGGTTTGAAATTTGCATCTGGTCACATGTACACATTTGTGTGTGAGTGTATAACATTTTTCCCCTGATTCTATGGGTAGTGGAAGAATACACTTAGGAGCCAGAGTAAGAAATGGGAACCAATGTGCTGCAGAGGTTATTGCTTTTTCTCTGCTTAGTGTATTTTGGGAGAAAAAAAAGTACCTTGTGGGCAGTTTGAGGTACCAATACTCCATTTTTTCAGTATGTATTGGCTGATTAAATGAAAGGGCTTCTCAGAACCCCTAAAGAGTTTAGCTTTGTTGGACTTACTGTTTTCCAAACTCCTTTGAGCTGGTGCACTTTTTCAGAGCAGACACATTTTGGTATATTGTTTTATCTGCACTAGGTGTACATTGCTATATACAGTTAGCTTGGTGGGGCGGATTCAGAATCTCGAGGTTAGACTTTCTTGGCATGAAAATTTGAAAGGTGCAGGAGGGCAGATCTAGGGTGTGGTGCATTGAGGGACCTGAATATCTATTCAGGACAAAGGTTTAGATTGTGTTAGAGCCTTTGCACTGAAAAGCTACATCAACCAAGCTCCCAAAATTCTCAGGTCACAAGATGGTCCTTAAGCCAGGTCATTTCTACGGAACATATAAACCATGCTTAAAATTGTTTTCATGACAACTCTTCTTACGCATATATGTAATAAACCTTTTTTGAGTGCCTAGCACCTACTAGTCTTAAATTTTCTATTGATTACTCTTCATGAAGCCCATGATAGAATTCACAGAAAGCTGATAAAAATCTTTGGTCGGGGAGAGGAGGGAAGTCTTTCCTTGAAACCACTCACACGCAGAGTTGGTGAGTAAGCTTTCACTGACTATTTTCTTTCTCATATTCTTGCCTTGTTCTAAGTAGGTCCTTTTCCCTCCCCCAGCTTTGAGGTATAATTGACAAAATTTTAAGATATTTAAGGTGTACTTCGTGGTGATTTGATGTATATACACACACACATTATGAAAGGGTTCCCACCAGTGGTTAATTAACATATCCTTCACCTCAGGTGTTTATCCTTTTTTTTTTTTTGAGGAGAACATTTACGTTCTACTCTGATTAGCAAACTAGTTCAAGTAACTTTAATCAATATAATTGTATACTTGCTTCTATACTAGACCTAGTAAAAAATAACCAAGAAGTATACTATAGTTGAGCAACTTTATTCAAGTTAGAACACAAGCCTAACATCTCTGATAATAAAGTGTACATCCAGAGTAATGTAGGAGTTTAGATGAGAGAAATACCAGAGAAAATTTAAAAAGGCTTCCGATAGTAGGTCAAACCAGGTAGTAAAAAGATACTTGAGATGAGTAAATATCACAGACCAATGCAGAGAATGAACAAATTCTCCCTGAGATTTACCTGCACTGTATATTTTGAGAGTCACCCCACTGATTTTTGGAAGGTCTAGAGAGTCTGTTTTGTGAACCTGCCCACAGGTCATTGTTTCTGGTATCTGTGAACTCTCAAATGTCTTTATTTAAATGGTGGTGGGGATGGAAGGGGAGGGGCATGTCTCCTCACCAGGGTTGTGTGATCCTAGTCCCTAATGGTTCCTGCATTTATGAAGTTGTATAGGACATACTTCCGTCCTTCATGACATCCTTAATATTTTCAGCATGTTTATAAACAGGTTTATTTTTGTAAAACTATTAAAAGTTTTTGCTTTTCTCAAGAGCACTTCTAATCTCGACAACTTATTCTCTTTCAAAGCAGCCTTCTGTGTTTTTACCAAAAATCAGCAGCCAAGTGCTATATATTTGAGTTTAAATTTCAAGGTAAAGGTCCTAGTTAAAATTCTTATGATTTGCTCTTTCCCCGACTGTGAAATACTGGTCTGATGATTTTGTTGGTGACATTTCCCTGGCGACAGTTATCTTAATAAATGAGGACTTACCTACATTTTTCTACTTCCTGGTCTGTTCAAACAACTAGTGCAGTCTTGAGGGTCAGACTACGTGGGTTCAGTGGCCTTGGCCAAGTAATCTCATTATCCTGTCTTCCCCCGTCCTCAAAGTACCTGTGTTATTAGGATTAGTGGTAGTTTGAATGACATAGTGTCAGCTAACTGCTTATGGATGGGGACCATTGTAATCCCTCACAAAGTCGTAGTTGATGCTCATCTCATGGTTATTTTCCAGATAGTACTGACCTCTGTCAGTACCTTACCTGCAACTCTGTTCTTAATTCTTAAAAGACTGTGGAGAAGATTAGTGCAACCAGACATGCACTGTTTTTTTTCACATCTTTTTAAAATCATGCTTATTAAAACCTTAAGTAGAACATGCTCAAAGCTGACATTAATTTTTCAACCTTTTTGGTTGACTCCCCTTTTTATTTCTAAAACTGAGTATTTTTTTCCTGCCTTAGAAGTTCAAAGTATTACTTGACCCATGTTCAGAATTAGGATCCGAGGCCTGGTTAAGTGAGACTATATAAAAAGTACCATGTCACTTGTAAAGAACCCAATAAATGTACTATATATTACTGTTTCATTTAGATGTTGAAAGTAGATTTTATATTCTGATCCTATAATAGCCTTTGATTTTCCTTCTGATTGAATCTCTGCTGTGAGCTTGTTATCACTAACCTTTCTTAATGAAATTGAGTATGGGAATGGAGAGATGGTATCAAGAAACCATTAAGGTTAATCAAGATATAGGGTGATCATCTTTCGGTGTCTTCCATTCTTTTTTTCTGTTAGTTGAATGAGCTCACTCGGGAAGAGTAAAGAAGATTTCAAAAATAATAATGGTTATTTAAAGCCATGTCATTGACTAGTTCTCGTATCTAAGTCAAGTGCTGGCAGAGTGTTGCCTGCAGGCCAAAGCTGGCCCAGTAGCCTGTTCTTTGAATAGCTAGTGAGCTATGGGTGGTTTTTATATTGTTAGAGGGTTGATAAAAAGAAAAGGAAGAAGAATACCCCCTTAACTATTTACTCTCTGGCCAGACAGCAAAGAAAGAAAAGGTTTGCTGACCCCCATTCTAAGTCCTTAATTTCCACCCAATTTGGAACCTATACTGTTTTGTTAAAAAATTGGTTAACATGTCCACTTTTTAAAGGTGTTATCCCTGTACTATTTTTATATTAAACACATTTGCCATGAATTGGAAAACCTTTATGATTACCTCTGAGACAATGAGAACATCCTCCATTAAGTCATTATTTTAGCTTATGGTTTCTGACCCTTAATTTGTTTTCACCCATCTCCCTTGTCAGATTGGGTAGTGCTCCTTTCGGTCAGAACACTGGCTCCTCTGTCTGTCTTGGATGTATTCTGTATAACTTCAGCTTTCAGTACCTTAATATTTATCCGATTCTTTCATTTGGATATTGGGTTTCCCAACACATTTTGCTCCTCAAATTAATATTTTTCAGATCCTCAAAAGAAAGATTCAGAGACCAAGACTTAGCATCACGTGACAGAGACAGGAATTCAAGAGACAGATCACCTCGTGACAGAGATCGAAAAGATAAGAAGCGGTCCTATGAGAGCGCTAATGGCAGATCAGAAGACAGGAGGAGCTCTGAAGAGCGCGAAGCAGGGGAGATATAATTAGCTGTGTACATATCCTCAATCCTTAAGCTTCCTATGGAGTTACATACTATTGTTTAGTTTACAGCTGTTGGGGGTAACAGTGAGCAGTTCCAGACTCCGATCCAAATAGGCTAGATGCACAGTATCTAACTTGATCTGAACTGAACGTGTTTCCCTGATGAAGCCTAAAACTACATCCATAGTTTCTGGTGAACCTGTAATGCTATTCTGAAAGTACAGTTTTATATAATAAGATGCTGATATCTTTATTCTTTCTAGTAGGAGTGATAGTGAACGAATTGTGTTGCTTGCCTTGGGATTTTTTGAACATTTGTAAAGTGCTGTCTTCCTTTCTAGTCCACAAACAACAGCTTTCAGAATTTCTTTTTAATTCTTCTTCCTCTGACTTTTGTATCCCCTAATACCTCCACCCTCTAATTATAAGAGAAAGGGGGAGCAGGGAAGCAATATAACTTCTGTTCTGAGGTTCTGTTCCCATTTATTACTAGCTGATTACAGAGCATTTATACTGGAAAGTGTGCTGGAGAAATTTAAATACTGAGAGTTTTGTTTTCTTTTACGGTGCCTATTTAGAGTTGGAAGTTGAACAGCTGTTGCATTACATACTTCGCTTTTTTATTGAAATTTTGAAATCAAACATGTCTTGATTTTTCTGTTCTATTGAATTGCTATGTTCAGGATGTTTTGGAAAGGGGGTGGGGGCAGGGACTCTTTCATAAGCACTTGTTTTATTTTGTGTGTGTGGAGTATAAAAGCTACAACCTTATTGTAAAAATTAATAAAATGAAACAATCACCACCACCATCATTAAACTGTAACTTGTCTAGTAAATTGTCACTAGAACTATTTGCTGTGGGCATTTCTTCTGTTATATCATTATCAGTGCCTTACCGTGCAAGGCACCAAAGGAAATAAACATGTACTTGCCAAGATGAACTGTTGCTCCACCTGGGCCCCTTGCTGACTGTATTCCAGCTACTAACAACTGCTATAGAGAAGGACCAGACCTGCAAAAGAAATTGGGTTTTTCTGGGTTTTTTTTTCCCTTTCAGCCAACTAAAATAAAAACATGGTGTAATCAACATAACGAGAATAACCATTTCTCCACTGACGAGCTATGTACCTACTAGTGATTATAAATTATAGTTGGGAGGTATCCCTTGTGATTCTAGAAAATCTAGGAACAAAATACTTCAGCAAAATTAGTGTCTATGAAACAGTTAACATCACCACCTTCTAAGAATTGTCTTTGGTCCCCCGAGTGTGACAAATTTAACATAACTGAGGTACATGGGCCACAGAGGGAAAGAGAAATTTTTTTTTTTTAAAGATTTTATTTATTTGACAGAGAAGCAGCCAGCCAGCGGGAGAGGGAACACAAGCAGGGGGAGTGGGAGAGAAAGAAGCAGCCTCCCAGCGGAGGAGCCTGATGTGGGGCTCGATCCCAGCACTCTGGGATCACGCCCTGAGCCGAAGGCAGACGCTTAACTGAGCCACCCAGGCGTCCCAAAGAAATTAATTTTAAGTCGCAAATTTACATCTAAAAGGAACACCAAGTTTACTAAGCTGTGTATCATTAACTGAAGGTTTTCTGCCATATTTAGTTCCACACACTCCAGTTTATGCAGAGTTCAGTCTGAGACCCATCTCCCTCAGTGGCTCATTTTCTTTTACTCTTGGATTCTGAGAAATTTTTTATCTCCTTTGGCTTTAGCACTTTGCAGTGTGGAGTAAGATCAAACAGGTTAAGCTGGTAGATACAAGAAGACAGTGACCAAACTCCAACAAAACAGTGGAAAATGTTTTAGCATTGTTTAAATGAAGTTTACTACCTCTCTGCCTAATCGTATAAATGCTTATTACCTGTTAATGCAGTTCTGATTCATAGGGCAGTACAGGCTGCAGGATCATCAACAGGTCAGCAGTGGCCAGTGAAGGACATCACCATCTGGGACTGGTCTGCCATGTTAGATCACTTCAGCTACCTGGCTCTAAGTCTCATTTTAAAAATCCTTTTAGAACAATTCTGTTGTTTAGGTACTTATAGTATTTGGACTTTGGGATAAACAATCTATTTTTTTTTAAGGATTTTATTTATTTATTCGACAGAGAGAGAGACAGCCAGCGAGAGAGGGAACACAAGCAGGGGGAGTGGGAGAGGAAGAAGCAGGCTCCCAGTGGAGGAGCCTGATGTGGGGCTCGATCCCAAGACTCCGGGATCACACCCTGAGCTGAAGGCAGATGCTTGACGACTGCGCCACCCAGGCGCCCCAACAATCTACATTTTTAATCATCACCCTTAAGCCAGGGCAGCTACTCTTAATTTAGAATAACCCTAAAGTCTTATCTGTAAGAAGGTGGAAGAGGGGTCAGTACCATATCCTCTATACTGAGAGGGACCTTAAGACCAAAGGTGATCCAGGGCATTGTGCAGCTGTCTTCTACCCCTGTTTTCTAAGCTGTGTTTTCTGCAGCTAGCTGGACCTTAATCCCCATTATTTTGTGTAGCAAGGGGCATGATGGTGAGGTCACAGTTTACCTACAGTGGCAGCACCTGGTATGGAGGGGAAGGTGGCAGCAGAGGACCCTAGGCCTGCCTCATCCCACAAATACAACTATCCAGTCATCCTCAAATGCCCCAGAAATCAACGTCAAGACTGGCCGAACGAACTCCACCGCTGAAACCAAAGGTGGGAAGCATAGAGATGGAGTTGGCGGAGAAACCTGGCTGCTGCAGAGAGGAGGGAGCCCTGGTCATAGAGAAAGCTGAGAGGAGCACACAGGGGAACACAAAAGGAGAACGTTTCCTCATAGCCATTGGTTTGCAAAGTGAGAGGAGCTGAATTTGAATTCTTGCAACCTGTGGGACTTAGAGCCAGAAGTTTTACGTGTTAGCTGGCTGGGCTCCTAGAGAGTCCCGTCTGGAGGCATCGCAGCTGCTCTCAGAAAGAAGGCAGGCAAACAACCTGGGGACAGACAGCGTGGAAAACAGCAGAGTGCCGGCAGAACCCAGGGGGAGAGATTGTTCTATCTTCTCCGAGCGTGACCAGAGGCAGCATTCAGGGGATAACCTCTCCGAGAACAAAGCAGCTGGCCCGCCCTTGCCCTCCCACGCCCCTCTGCATGAACAGAGAGCCACCTGCAGGAACTGGCTGCCTAACTTGCTTACAGTAAGCCACGCACCCCCGTGCTTCCGTAGAACTTCCCTTCTCAGTCAAGCCCGCTTTCGTCCCTAGAGTGGTGAGCCCCCTCACCCAGAACACCAGCACAAAGCCCTGCCCATACCACGTCTCCCGACCAGTGCCTCATTTCTAGTGAAGGTGATGACAAGGTTCATGGCACAGGCAGATCAAAGCCCACCTAACTGAAACTCACCAGCTAAAACACGGAGGCCAGGGACCAAACACTGCCCACAGCCAGCAAGGAGAGCTTCTCCAGATGAAGGGCCTGAAGGATAGAGAAGCCAGAACACAATAGCAGAAAACGCAGCACACATGGAGACACTCCCTGAAGCACCAGGCCCTGGGCACTACATGGCCTCTTCTTCATAAGGCCATTACTTTAAGGAGCAGGGGACCTAATTGGCTAACCCACAGAAGCAGGCAAAATGAGAAGGCAGATCAGTTTATCCCAAATGAAAGAGCAAGATAAGGCTGTGACCAGACATCTAAGTGAAACAGAAGTAACCTGCCTGATGGAGAATTTAAAGCAGTGATTGTAAGGATAGTCATGGGGCTTGAGAAACAAATGGAAGACATCAGTGAGACCCTTACCACAGAAATAGTTTAAAAAAAAAAAAAAGGACAATAAATGATAATAGAAGCATGCACGACGCAATGAACAGCAGGCTGGAAGAAGCAGAGCAAGGAATTAGTGACTTCAAGTAACAAAGTAATCAAGCGGAAAGAAAAATTATACAAAACGAAAACAGACTTAGGGAACTCATTGACTCCATCAGAGTAATAACATTCATATTCTAGGAGTCCCAGAAGAAGAGAGACAAAGGGGACACAAAATTTATTTGAAGCAGTAGCTGGAAACTTCCTAGTCTGGGGAAGGAAACAGACATCCAGATGCAGGAGACACAGAGAATACCCATCAAAATCAACAAAAGCAGGCCAACACCAGCACAGATTGTAATTGAATTTACAAATTATAGTCCTAAGAATCTTAAAAAGCACTAAACACAAAATAAGACCATTACTTATATACGGGAAAACCCATAAGGCTATTGGCAAATTTTTCATGAGAAACTCTGCAAGCCAGAAGAGACTGGCATGATCTATTCAAAATGCTGAAAGGGAAGAATGTGCAGCCATTAATACTCTACCCAGCAAAGCTAACCTTCAAAATAAAGAGTTCTCTCCCAGACAAAAATTAAGTTTCGTGACCACTAAACCAGCCTGCAAGAAATATTAAAGGAGAAATAGAGACAGAAAGTCACAGTATGGAAGTAGGAATCAAATGCAGTAAAAATGACTTTCTATTAAAAAAATCCTTCAAGGAACTTGCAAAATGTGACAACATATACCTAAAATCCGTGGGGAGGGGAGTCAAGAATGGGTTCAAACTTAAGCAGCCATCACTTTAATACAGACTGCTATATGCAGAAGTTATATGCAAACCTAATGGTATCCACAAATCAAAATACAAATATGCAAAGAACAAAGAAATTCAAATCGCTTAAGAAAACCAGCAAGCCATGAAAGAAAAAGGATCAGAAAAAAATCCCCACAAACCACCACAAAACAGTAAAATGACAGTAAATGCTTGTCACTGTTTTGAATAGAAATGGACTAAATGCTCTAAATAGAAGACTTAGGGTGACAGAGTGGATTAAAAAACAACAACAAAAACCCATCTGTGTGTTACTTATGAGAGACTCATTTAAAAAAAAACTTTTAAGATTTTACTATTTAAAATTATTTTTTTTTTAAGATTTTGAAGTAATCTCTACTCCAGCATTGGGCTTGAACTCAAGTGTACACGCAACATTCTTTAGGGCACATCACCCATTAGCCCACAAAACAAGCCTCAACAAATTCAAGAAGATCAAAGTCCTACCATGCACTTTTTCTGACCACAACATTATGAAATTGGAAGTCAACCACAAGAAAAAAATCTGGAAAGACCACAAACACATGAAGGTTACCTGGATGCTACTAAACAACGAAGGGGGGGGAGAAGGGACAATGATTGGGTCAACCAGGAAATAAAAGAGTACATGGAAACCAATGAAAATTAAAACAACCACGGTTCAAAACCTTTGGGATGCAGCAAAGTGGTCTAAAAGGGAAGTATACAGCAATACAGGCCTACCTCAAGAAGCAAGAAAGATCTCAACCTAAACTTACACCCAAAGGAGCTAGAAAAAGAACAAACAAAACCAAAAACCAGCAGAAGGAAGGAAATAATAAAGATGAGAGCAGAAATAAGGATACAGAAACAAAAAAAAACCAGAACAAATCTGTAAAACCAGGACCTGGTTCTTTGAGAACAACAAAATTGATAAACCTCTAGACAGACTTAAAAAGGACCCAAATAAAATCATGAAAGAGAAATAACCAACACCACAGAAATACAACAATCCTAAGAGAATACAGTGAAAAACTATATGCCAACAACCTAGAAAAAAATGGATAAATTTCTAGAAACATCAACTACCAAAATGGAAACAGGAGAAAGGTAGAAAACTTGAACAGACTAATAACCAGCAAAGAAACGGAATCAGTGATCAACTCCCAACAGACAAAAGTCCAGGGTCAGATGGCTTCATAGGTAAATTCCACCAAACACTTTACAGAAGAGTTAATACTCTTCTCAAACTATTTCTAAAAATAGAAAAGGAAAAACTTCTACATTCATTCTATGAGGCCAGCATTACCCTGATAGGAAACCAGATAAAGACACCACTGAAAAAAAGAGCTACTACAGGCTAATATCCTTAATGAACATATATACAAAAGTCCTCAATACCAGCAAACCGAATCCAACAATTTATTTTAAAAATGATCATAATCAAGTGGGATTTATTCCTGGCTTGTAAGGATGGTTCAATATTCGCAGATCAACATGATAGACCACATTAATAAAGGGTTAAGAACCATACGATCATTTCAATTGATGCAGAAAAAGCATTTGACAAAGTACCAACCTCCATTCATGATAACAGCCCTGAACAAAGTAGGTTTATGAAGTGCACATATGAAAAACCCACAGCGAATAACATTCTCAATAGGGAAAAACGGGCAGCCTTTTCTCTTTGGTCAGGAACAAGGCAGGGATGTCCGCTCCCACCACTTTATTCAACATAGTACTGGAAGTCCTAGCCACAGCTGTCAGACAACAAAAAGAAATAAATGGCATCCACATCAGTAAGGAAGAAGTCACAAATTTTCACTCTTTGCAGATGACATGATCCTCTATGCGGAAAACCCGAAAGACTCCACTGAAAAACTGCTAGGACTGATAAATGAATTCAGTAAAGTCTCAGGACACAAAAATCAATGTACAGAAATCTGTTTCATTTCTGTAAACTAACAAAAGAAGCAGAAAGAGAGGGGCGCCTGGGTGGCACAGCGGTTAAGCGTCTGCCTTCGGCTCAGGGCGTGATCCCGGCGTTATGGGATTGAGCCCCACATCAGGCTCCTCCGCTGTGAGCCTGCTTCTTCCTCTCCCACTCCCCCTGCTTGTGTTCCCTCTCTCGCTGGCTGTCTCTATCGCTGTCGAATAAATAAAATCTTAAAAAAAAAAAAAAACCAGAAGGAGAAGGAATTACTCCCATTTTAGTTGCACCAAAAATAGTAAGATACCTATGAATGAACCTAACCAAAGAAGTGAAAAGACCTGTACTCCAAAAACTCTAAAATACTGATTAAACAAATTGAGGCTAACACAAAGAAATGGAAGGACATTCTGTGCTTACAGATTGGAACAAATTTTGTTAAAATGTCTACACTATCCAAAGCAATCTACACATTTAATGCAATCCCTATCAAAATACCAACAGCATTTTTCACAAAACTAAAACAGCGCCGAAATTTGTATGGAACCACAAAATAGACAAAACAATCATGAGAAGAACAATGCTGGAAGCATCACAATTCTGGACCTTGAGTTTTGTTTTGTTTTTAAAGATGTTATTTATTTGTGAGAGCAAAAGTGGGACTCGCTGTTGAGCAGAGAGTCCGATACGGGGCTTGACCCCAGGACTCTGGAACCATGAGCTGGGTTGAGGGCAGACGCTTAACCCCACTGAGCCACCCAGGCACCCCTGGACTTCGAGTTGTATTAGAAAGCTGTAGTAATCAAAACAGTATGGTACTGGCATAAAAACAGACACATAGATCAATGCAACAGAATAGAAAACCCAGAAATAAACCCACAATCATATAGTCAGTTAGCCTTCGTCAAAGGAGGCAAGAATATCCAATGAGGAAAAGACCCTCTCTACAACAAATGATGTTGGGAAAACTGGACCACTTTCTTAACATCTTACACGAAAACTCAAAATGGATTAAAGACCTAAATGTGAGACCTGAAACCATAAAAGGCCTAGAAGAGAGCATAGGCAGTAACTGCTCTGACACTGGCCATAGCAGTGTTTTTCTAGATAGGTCTCCTGAGGCAAAGAAAAACAAAAGCAAAAAATAAGCTATTGCGACTACATCAAAACTGAAAGCATCTGCACAGCCAAGGGAACAGAACAAAAAGAACCTACTGAAGGGGAGAAGGTATTTGCAAATGACATAAGGGATTAGTATCCAAAATTAATAATTTATTTAACACCCCCAAAATAAATAATCCAATTTAAAAATGGGCAGAAGACACAAACAGGCACATCTCTAAAGATGGCCAACAGACATATGAAAAGATGTTGAACATCACTCATTGTGAAGGAAATGCAAGTCACAACTACAAGGTGATATCCCCTCACACCTGTCAGAATGGCTAAAGTTAACAACACAGTAAATAAGTATTGACAAGGGTGTGGAGAAAAAGGAACCCTCTTGCACTGTTGGTAGGAATGCAAACTGATGCACTGTGGAAAACAGTATTGATATTCCTCAAGAAGTTAAAAATAGAACTATCCTAGGATCCAGCAATCACAATACTGGGTATTTTCCCAAAGAATACAAGAATAGTAATTCAGATGGATACGTGCATCCAGTGCTTCTAGGAGCATTATTTACAACGGCCAAATTATGGAAACAGCCCAAGTGTCGATTGATTGATGAATGGATAAAGATGTGGTCTAATGGAATATTACTCAGCCATAAAAAATAATGAAATCTTGCCACTTGCAACAACATGGATGGATTCAGAGTATACTACTAAGTGAATATTAAATCCGTCCAGGACAAGTATCATATGATTTCACTCATGTAGAATTTAAGAAACAAAATAAGCAAAGGGAAAAGGCAGGGAGGCAAACCAAGAAACAAACTCTTAACTGTAGAGAACAAGCTAATGGTTACCAGAAGGGAGGTGGGTATGGGGGTTTAAATAGGTGATGGGGTTAGAGAATACACTTGTGAGGCACACCAGGTGATGTATGGAAGTGTTGAATCAGTATATTATACACCTGAAACTAATACTGTGTTATCTGGACTATTAAGATTTATTTATTTATTTTAGAGAGTGAGCAGGGAGGGAGAGGCAGATGGAGAGGGAGAATCTTAAGAAGACTCCATGCTGAGCACAGAGCCCCACACAGGGCTTGACTTCACAACCCTGAGATCACCACCTGAGCCGAAACCAAGAGTCAGAGGCCTATCACCCAGGCACCCCTGGAATAATAATAATAATTTATTATTATTTTACAGATTTACTTATTTTAGAGACAGTGCAAGCAGTGGGGAGGGGGAGAGGGACAGAAAGAATCTCAAGCCAACTCCACCCTGAGCACAGAGCCCAGTGCAGGACTTCATCTCACGACCCTGAGATAATGACCTGAGCCGAAACCTAGAGTCAAACACTCAACCAAGTGAGCCACCCAGGATGATGCCCAGGAACGTGACTGACTGACCTGGCCCTTGAATCCTGTTGGTACTTACCGCCCATCCTAGTGACTTAGTACATAGCTGCTTGAGAACGAGGCTCAGTCAGCACAGGTTCCCGTCATCTGTCATCTACGTAGTGAAAGCACCGGCTGCTCTGGCAGGAGGCGTCTCTAGGGCTCCAGGGAGCCAGCAGCTGTGGGGTACAGATTCCCGTTCTGCGTGACCCGCGAGGCTAGATTTCTCCACTCAGCTACACAGCCAATTCACCTGTCGTCATGAGAGTCCGGTCAGAAATGGGGGAAATCTGCGGGAGAAAACGTTGGGGAGGAAGCCTGCTGATGTAGGTAGAGACTAATTTGTGCCTCATAACCATCAATAGCCTTATTTCTCCCCAAATTTCGAAGGGTTTCCCTAGATCGGTGTGTATTCAGCCGCACTATCAGAGCTGGTAGGGTCTGTTAGGGGGAGACCAGGAACTGGTTAATTCAACCCGGGCCTCTGGCCGACCCTGTTGCAGGCACTAGAGGACGCTGGCCTCACGCTCCCTAGGGATGGGGGGTTGGCGGAGGGGCAGTTGGTGACACACGTGGCTATGTTGAGCCTGCCTTCTGGTAAACTACTTCCCCTTAGGCAATGCCTTCCGGAGGCCTCGCAAGACTGAACTGGGTTGTATTTTTCCTTGGGGTCCCGTATATTAGATCTTGCCACAGTTGTTCACAAGCAACCTTGATGGCACCCCTCTCCACCATTTTGTCGTGGGCAGGGTCCTTTTGTTTTCACCCTGTTTCCTTTATGGGGGATTCTGTCAGTTTCACTTGAGTCAGTCACCACGGGGCTGCTGGAGAAAAGCGCTGACGACCCATGGCGGCCAGGACAGACGCTGAAGTCCCGCACCCTGCCCCTGGCCCCTGGCACTGCCTGGGAGACAGTCTCCACACCGGAGGAAAAGTCTCCCCGGGCCTCTGAACGCCGGCCGTAAAGGGCAGGCTGCGCTCGCAGTTCGCGTGTAACTTCTCGTGGTTCCTTCTGTAGAGGCCGGCTTAGCTCAGTGCTAGCATTTATCCAACCAGATTAGCCAAGAGCCTGCCGTCCCCACCCGTGCCTGCGGCGTGGAATCCTCGTGGCAAGGCGCGTGGGGCGGTGACGAAGGCCTTTGTTTTACGTGGCAAACCCACGTAACAGAGTACCGGCGCCCCGGTGTCCCACGGCCTACCCCCAAGCTGCCGCCCCCGCTCAGCCCTTCGGCTTCCCCGCCGTCTCCGCACGCTTAACAACTCCTTGGGCGTCCGAAATGCTCCGCACAGCTGGCCAGGTCTCCCCGCGTGGTCCGGCGGGCCCGCGTGGGGCTCTGAACCAGCAGCCGGCCCCCGCCCAGCCCTCCCCAGACAGCCGGCTCTCCCCCAGCGCAGACCCTTCACCCAAGCTTGTTTCGTCTTCGGTATGCTGCCGACGACCCCGATTGTTCACAGGTGGAGGAGGGGCACTAACACACCCTCCAGCCTCGGAAGTCCCCTCTAGACCCGACAACGAAGCAAGCCACCGAGTTTGAGGCCGGTTGACTTACCGACACGGACGGCGTGCGGAGCACCGTGCAGCCCCCCGCCGCTCCCGCTCTCTGCGCCGGGCTGCCCGCGGCCGTGCGGACCTTAATCCCCGGCTCTGATGGGGCGCCGCGCATGCCGGTGAGGGCCCGGGGTAGTTACCGAAGTGGGGCCACCTGTGCGCCAGACGGGAGAACAAGATGGAGGGCCAAAGATGGCGCCGGTGTCGTCTGCACTCCTACTCGATCTTTCTCCTCTACAATTACCGGCAACTGTAGTAGAGGGTAGAAGTTTAGTCAAATTTGCAAAAGCCTCTGGTCCTCTGGGGACATCGTGCTGCTTCCCTCGTTGAGGCCTTTGTTCTACTGTCATCAAGCATTTCCCCCAAAGCTGAAACTTGAGGAAGGAAATCCTCCATTTCTAAGTAGACTTGTGTTTTTTTTTCAACAAGACTTTCTTACTCCTCTGATAACCCTAAAACTAAGGTTTACTTTTATCATTTCCAAGTTCCTGTTTTTTCTCTCCATGTCTCATTTTAAGAGTCTGCTTTCATAAACTGTTTAACAAGAGCTTTCAGCGTTATCCCACTGAGCCAGAGCCAAGTGTGCACTGCAGTTTCAATGCTTCTGTCAATCATTGTGATAGTTTGTCATTCAGTGTGACAAATGTGATTTGTCATTCAGTGTGGTACCTTGTGAAATGACAGTTGTAAGTAATGGCCCATTTTCATTATGGTAAGTTTTTGTAAACGCTGGTGACAGTTTGAGCAATCAGAATACTTGATCGGGTTTTTAACATTAAAAATCCAAGTAAATATTATATATTTAAAAAAATGTATACATATCCAAAATGGATATTCAGCTGGTGTGTGCTGGCGTGGGACTGTTCAAGCACTGAAACGTGCCCCTCCAACTGGAAACGGGCTGCTGTCGTGACCTTGAATGACTCCCCCCAACCCACGCCCATCCTCACTTCTCACAGTTGACGTCTGGCACAGCGGAGCGTCTTCAGAACCCGGGTCCACCACAACATGCATACTGGCTCAAATGCTCTGAGAAACATTCTTATCTGTTTTTCCCATCTGTAAAAACAAGGCTATTTACATCATGATTTTATTATATCTTGACTATGGATGATATTTAGAATCTCCCAGAGTATGAGAAAGGCAACACAAAGTTGCCCTCTGTTTTCCTTTCCAGTTCTTGTTCTAACTTGAAAACAAAACAAAACAAAAAACCCCTCAGCTTCAGGGGAGTTAGGAAAGGCAGGAGACGGCCGAGAGCACAGGGTTCTCATGGCAGAGGCCAGGCAGGAGGAGCCAACCAGGCAGGGCCCACCAGTAGAGGGGAGAAGGGGCCTCAGGTGAGGAGGCCTTGTGGGGTACTAGCACCAGCAAAAAAGGATGTTCTGGGTTTATAAGTACTTATAGAGATCAGACCAAACTGATGGCCAGCACAGCTGGGCTTTGGCTGAAAGCAAGACACTCAGCCTCAGAGTGGGCTCTCCGTCAAGGGTCCAGCAAGACAAGGCCACCTAGGAGAAGCCCAAGGCTGGAACCAGCACCAGGCTCCTCCGATCCTGCTTTGGAAGAGTGGCTCTCCAGGTCCCAAATCGGCACACTCCTGCGGCTGGATACTACTGACCGCCTGCAACGTAACACTTACCTCAGGTGGGCTTCAGCACTGTCCCTGCTGGCTCCTGACTGAGTTCCTGTGACTGCTCCAGCCGTAGGTTAGCACCTACGCCTTACATCCGGATGAAGAGAAACCATTCCATTTTGGGTCTCAAAGAGCAAGGCATCTTTTCCCAGAAGCCTTGGGTACGCTTTTTCTCCCCTCTCTGTGACCCAGACTGGGGGAACTGAAGCCAGCCGGGCAAGGGCATCCCTTGACCGGCGTAGGCCTGGGCTCTGGAACCCAACACTGGCCAGGGGTCTGGGACTGCAAGGCTGGCGGGATTGATTAGGTGTGTCGGGTGCCTCCCACACTATCCCCCCTGCACCCCCACCGCCAAGCTGGGGTCACTGCCAGACCACATGGGATGCTCCACAGTGGAGGGGGGAGAGGGGGGAGCAGATGAGGGAGAGACAACCCCAATGTCCCCGGGGATTCCTTTGCTGGAACACCCACTGTGGTGCTGGCAGCCAGACCAACTGCTGGGCCAGAGAACAGACCTTGCTTTCCGCATCCTCCCGTGAGCCTGGTACAGAGGCACAGCCAACGTGCAATAAATGCGGAACGAACGAAGTGCCTCAGTAACCACCGTGATTTCAGTGGGTTCATACCTCACTTTATCGTAGCACTACACCCACGTTACGGGGTAGGAGGCTTGGCCAAACCAACTGATCAATCAAAGTCACACTGGGGCACCTGGGGGGCTCAGTAGGTTAGGCGTCCGACTCTTGATCTCAGCTTGGGTCTTGGTCTTAGGGTGGTGAGTTCAAGCCCCATGTCAGGCTCCAGGCTGGGTGTGGAGCCTACTTAAAAAAAAAAATGTCACAACGAAGTGGACACCTTTTTGTTGGTGAGCCTGAGGCTCTTCCTGGCCTAACATGACGGGTATGTCCTGAGCTGGGAGAGGCAAGAGGGGATGAACGAACATCCCAAGAGGGAGGAGAAAAGGCCCAAACAGACGATGGTGGGATAGTATACGGCACTAGGTATAGTACTGTTCCATTTCTAAAACCCTTTTCATCATCTCATAGTCTCGTTTCACTTTGAAACTGCCTCTAAAACTGAGAATAACCGATGACAAGCCCATATGTATCCAAATTGGGATACATGCATTTAGTCCCCTGCATTTTTTGAGAAAATTTTGGTACAAATTGCTTGAAATCAGTGTTAAAAAATCTATTGAGTGATAAGAAGTACCCAGTGTTAGAACGTATTCCTGTCGAAAATGTTTGTACTGAATCTAAGCCTAAGTCCTGCAGCTTACAGGAAGCGAGAGAAATCTAGAATACTTGTCACTCTACAAGACAACTGGCCTTGTCTATTCAAAAAGTCAGTGTTTCAGAAAACAAGTTCTAGGTTTAAAGAGATTAAAGGGACAAGTAACAGTGCTGAGACCCTGACTGGATCTTCGCTTAAAATATATTAGTGGAACAACCAGGAATATTGGAACATGGATTGAATGTGAATTTAACAGTAATTTTATTAAGTGTAATAATGGTGGAATTACAATTACATAGAAAAACACGCCTATTTTTAGGAGACGCATGCCAAAGCATGTAGGAGTGAAGTGTTGAAGTCTACAACTTATTTTCTAATGGTTCAGCAAATTTATACACACACATAAAGAGCAAATCCACTCCATCCATGTTACGTTGTGAGATCTAGGTAGAGGGCATATAGCATTTTTTTCAATGCTCCATTTTGAAAATTTTCAAAGTTGAGGGATATCTTTAGAGTTTCCATTTAAATCATCACTTTAAAAATGTGCTGTCCTTCAGGCAGAGTTTTTCCAAATATGGTCTCTGACCATCAGTATGAGAATCACAAAAGAAAATAGAGGAATGGGCAATGAGCACATGAAAAGAACTTCAACGTCAGGCATCCAGAAAAGGCCAATCTGATTACAGACTCGTGGTATCACTGCAGTGCGCTGAAACTAATGTAACGTGTGTGTCGATGACAGTGGATGAAAACGAGTGCAAACAGCAACTACACTGAGCGAGCACTACACACCCACGAGAATGGCTACACCAAAGACGACTGGCAACACCGGGGCTGATGAAGATGTGGAGCGGCGGGAACTCGGATTGTGCTGGTGCGGGGATTGTAAAATGGTACAGCTACTTTGGAAAACGATTTGGCAGTTTTTTACAAACATATTCTTACCATACAACCTAGTAATCCTTCTCTTGGGTCCCAAGAGAAAGGAAAACCTACTTTCAAAGACTTGTATGCGAACGTTCATAGCAGCTGTGTTCATAACAGCCCAAACCTGGAGACGACTGTGATACCACCAACCTGAGCAGAGAAACCGGGCTCTGCCCCTGCAGAGCAAGCAGCCTGAGACCTGTGCAGCAACGCGAGCAAGTCTTTGAAAGCAAGAGTACATACTATATGCCTCCTTTGTCTATGAAATCCTAGGTTCAACTTCCCTGTAGAGACAGAACACAGATTCCCCTGCGACTGGAGGTCAGGGAGAATTGGCTGCAAAGGGACAGGAGGGAACTTTCTGGGGCCTGTGGGACATATTCTCTGTCTTGTTTGGCACTGGTGACATGGGCAGCTACGTTTGTCGGTAAGTACTCCCGAGATAGGCACATTTTCTTTTGGGCAAACTGTATCTCAATAAAGTTGATTTAAAATACATTTACACATCTTTTTTTCTTCACTTCATGGGCTCTTTTAGACAGGGTTTCTCAAAATGTGGTTACTGGACTATCTGCATCAGCATCACCAGGAAAGCTGGTAAAAATCTGACCCACTGAATCAGAATCTCAGGACAGGGTGGAGGAGGAGTTGAATATGCCTGACACTGGTGGCTCTTCCACCACTGGATGGCCATCTGAACGGACCTCAGAGGCTGCTGGACCGGCCCATGCCAGCAGCCAGTCCCCACAGCTCCGTGACCCCAGCCAGTGCTGGCAGCACCACAATGATGTGTGGCTCCCATGCACTAGCAGCTGGTGGTGCCTGGTGGGAAAAGAGACTAGAGAAATTACTCAGGAGGAATTCCATACAGACCAACCTGCTGCGTAATCTCCCAGCTTCAGTTTTGTAGAAAGGGAAAGACTCGCTCTGAAGGCCAGGCTGGAAACTGCGAGAAGGCCCGTCCGAGAAGGAAGTAATGACAGGCTGTAAGAAGGGGTGGCCATAGGACTCACTTCTGAAGCCAGCAATTCTCAAGCTGGGCTGTGCAGCAGAAGTTTGTGGATCTTTTTAAAAAATCTAATTCCTCTTTCAATCACAGTAGTACATTAATATGGGCTCTTAAAAAAAAAAAAAACAAACCCGTGAATATGGCTTTAGTAATACTAAAGTATGCATATTTAAAAAACAAGGATTCGTTCCTCTGTAATCTTATTCCTGCTCTTTGGACATACTGAAGGTTTTTAATCTTAAGTGTACAGCTTGATGAACGTTTGTATTTGTGTCCACCTGACCCTGCCCAGGTCAAGACCCAGACCACTTCCAGCACCCTAGAATGTTCACTGGGGACCCTTCTCAGTTCATTATTTCCCCCACATAACCACTATTCTGACTTCTGTCACCATCAATTAGTTTTAAGGCAACTACTTTAAATTATTTTTGCCATTTCTTCTAGTATTGTTTCCATATTTCTTTTGGTTTAAAGATTTTATTTATTCAATTGGGGGGGAGGGGCAGAGGAAGAGGAAGAGGAAAAGAGAATCATCACACTTGAGTACAAACCCTGAAGCGGGGCTCGATCTCACGACCCTGAAATCACGACCTGAGCCAAAACCAAGAGTCGGATGCTGACCTACTGAGCCACCCAGGCATCCTTCCAAATTTCTAAATAATGTGCTTACACTGCTATTTCTTGGTCTGCCTACTTTGGACAGGAACTAGTAGCTTCTTAGGACAGTAGATCAAAAGTTCACTCTTCTTCTTCCTCACCACGTGAAGCTTAAACACTTTTAAATGTCCAGGCTCTGGCACCAATCACCACGCCCTGGCCACCTGTGCCCCGGATGTCCCCCACCTGTGGTCCCTGGTCCTGAGCTGGGAGCAGCTGGAGGGCTGCCAGTGTCAAACCAGCCTGACGAGCCAGGCTCAAGACCTTGCTGAGTAGGGCTCCGAGGTGTGAATGGAACCTGTTATCAAGCTCCGGGAATAAACTGTAGTTGGAATAAGAAAGCCATGGGAAACACCAGAGTGTTTCTAAGATTTTTATAGCGCTCTTAGGACCCTGCCCCTTTCTGCCAGCTGGCCCGTGCATGCTGTATCAGCTGTTGGTGTGAATGGACCAGTAAAGGTTTCCGTTTGAGAGGAAGCTGAACGCGCAGGCTGCCTGTGCAGGGGACGGTCGGTTTGGCCAGGACAGCTGTGTCCAGTGCTCGGCACCAAGATAAGGTTAAGGTGCAGTCTCCTGCCACGGGCACAGAGGTCTGGACAGGCTGCAGAGACTAAACCAGTCCTTCCGCCCCCCGCAGCGGCCCCTCCCTCTGGCCTGAAGGCCCCTCACTGAACCCCAACACAGACATCTCCAGGCTAGTGTCCCCACACTTGTAGGTGCAAGAGCTGCCTCAAACCTCCCCACAATTCTGATTTCCTTTCTCACTCACACCCTATGCTTTTCAGTTCCCTGGTTCTCCAGCCCAGGGCCCGGGGTCGGGGGTCCTGTCCTCTGCATCTTCCCAGCCTCGGGCATCAGCTGCTCAGAAGCCCCGCCAGTGCCGTGCACCGTGAACCCTACCCTCTGCCAGCTTGGGGCCGGGAAGGAAACCCTCCACTTCCCTCCTCCGTGGGCGACCACTTCTTACGTGCTGTCCTCCAGACGCTGTCTGTCGGCAGTGTCGGCCTCGTGCCCGGCCGCGGCATTCACAGCGGCGCTGATCGCCCCGCATCACAGCGCAGGCTCGGTCCCTGCGCTCAGGTGAGAACCGCTGGGAAGCACCTGCGATTGCAGAGGCCTCCTGGTCCTCTAAGGCTGAGCGGGTGTGCAGGTGTGATTAAGCAGGTGAGGGGAGAGGATGGGAAATGGCCATTTTAATGAGGGAGAAACCTAGACTCAAAAATGCTCAAAAAAAACACCCCAAGGTAACCAAACAAATCCGTTTCAGAAGCTGGACGGTCAGCCCAGGGCCGCAGAAATCCTCCTTTCCCTTGGATGCGATCTGCCTGAGCCGGAAGTCCAGGCCCCGGTTGGCCCAGAAAGGGTCCCTTGAGCACAGAGCAGGGAGACCCGGAAGTCTTGGTCCAAGGAAGAGGCTACCCCAGCTAGCAACCTGGCTTCCCCTGGGGGAGCTGCATGCCCCCCAAGTCTCAGGACGGGCAGAACCCAAGTCACTTGGTCCCCCTGGCACAGACCCATGGTCTTGGAGAGGCACAGTCCAAAGCCACCAGCTTGCCTCCCTCCAGGCCCCCGCACTTGAGATCTGGCTGGTCCTCCTCTTCCTCTGGGAGTCTGGGGAGGGTGACAAGAGGGGACAGAGCTCAGGATGATGGCCCCTGCTGGCCTGTGTGCCTGCTGCCGCTGCATGGGTACATTGATCATTGCACAGTGCCAGGGGAGTCTGGAAAGGGCCCTGGGGTGGGAGTCATGAGGATGCCCCATAGCTCAAGAGAACCACCCGAACCCCTCTGAGCAGCACCCCTTACCTACAAAACAGGGTGAGGATCCTGCCTGGGTGAATGCTCTGGGGGCCCAAACAAGGGATGGAGTGACTGGGACTAAATGAAACTAAGGCTCCCAGCCAGCTAGGCGAGGAGGGTAAGGTGTCTCCCAAGAGGTACCCGAGGCTGTGGTGGGACAGGGGGCTGAATCTGGGAACAGACAGACGGAGGATCCAGATCAACAATGGGGGAGGTGTCAGCAGAGGGGAAGGCCCCAACCCCTCTTCGGCATCTGCTGTGATGTCATTCTGGTCATACCGGAGACAGAGAGGCCACCCACCCAGGCCCAATGGTCACTTACAGCTGGGGCGATAGCAGGGCCCCGTCGATCCACTGCCAGCCCTGGGGGCCTTGCCGGGCCCCCACCCAGGAGTGCTTGGTGACTGGGTATCTGCTCAGGAAGTCCTGAAGGAGAAAAGCAGCTGGTCACCCCTCTGCCGACACTAGTAAGGCTCACCTGCGGCTTCTGTGCCCCCTCCCCCGCTTCCTCCAGCAAGTTCCCAGCTCGCCAAGAGAACGGGCCCAGCTCGCCAAGAGAACGGGCCCAGCTCAACCCAGCTCTCCCCAAACACCGGGAATTGGGAAGCTGTACTGGATGCTTGCTGGTTGCCAGACACTGGGGACTGGAAATGGGGGGGATCCCATCTTAGCCTCAAGGGGAGAGAGCATGTTAACGCTGGTCCCTACCAGGCAGCGCGAGACGGGTCCTGAGGGGACAGAGAAGAGGGGAGAGAGCACATGCAGCACAGGGATGCAGACACGCAAGGAGCGGCAGCAACCGCATGTATGTCGGAGAGCTGTGAGACATGACCCTCCTCTTCAATATTTGTCCTGGACGTCATCTCGGTTTCAGCAACAATTTAAAGGAAAAAATGGTACTTAAAAATGTTTAAGGTGGAAAAAGATGTTTTAATGTTGTAAGTCCAGGCATGAGGCCGCGAAGCTGGCATGGTTCCAGAACCTCATTTGCTGCCACGTCACACGAACGGTCCCATCCTTCCTACCACTCCGATGAGTGATTCCACTTTGGAGAATAAACCCCAGAACATAAGGGGGAGAAAATGAACTTACCCAAAGATAACACAGTGTTACTTAGAAAGAAAAAAGGGAAAGCACCCAATGCTCAGTAATCAGGAAATCACTGGGCGCGCTACGGGACCGCAACACGATGGAAAATTACAGGGCTGGTCAAGGTGCCGAGGACACAGCACGTGTAACTACGAAATCACGCTGAGTGAAGGGAAGCCCACAGCACCAGGAAGTACCGTTGCTCACAGCATCCAGAAGCCTCTATTCACCAGTGAAAATTAGAAGGAGACAGTCCTATGTGAGTTTAATGTACGTCCAGCTGTTCCCTAGAAAGCTTGTTGAAGTTGAGAAAGCCCAAACCTCCATATTTAACCCCGGTTGTTAGAAAGTAAGCACGAGAGTAATGACCATCCCCCTGGTGCCACTTCTAGTGGTCCCTCGGTCTCAGGGTGAAGGTCACTTCCAGTAGGGACACCGGGCCGACCCCCTCCAAGGTGAGCTCCCGCCCGCGTGCTGCCGTAACCGTACTCAGGGGCTTGGTGCACTCCCATCTGGGACCATGACCGTGACCGTGACCGTGCCCGTGCTGAGGGCTGTGAGCGCCCCGCACACAGCAAGCCAGCGCCACAGTCCCGCCTGCCTGCGCTCACGGCCGGGACGCAGCCAGGGCCACGGTAACACACGTGCCATGGGGCCAACCACGTGCCGCTCCCCTTGAGGAAGCACCAGCTGGCAGGCCACTGAGACAGAAGCCGGAAGCCACCTCCGGGCTGAGCGTTGCTAACCTTTCTGCCGCTGAACCCCCGAAGGTCAGACCGCGGCCGAAAGGAGAGGCGAGAGCAGGGAAGGCGCACCCACGGCCGCACCTTGGCTGCACCCCAGGCTGGGGCCCGCCAGCAGGGCTGGGCAGGGAGTGCAGAGAGGAGCCTGGGGACGGCTGTGACGGGGGTCAGAGGACAGAGCAGCTCTGGGCAGTGGCTGCAGCAGAGGGGGGGCTCCTGCTGGCTGGCACCCTCCTCCAGGGAGCCCTCGGCCGCCGGTTCCGGAAGGCACACCGTGGCGTGCGGCTTCTCCCAGGGCTGGGACAGCCCCTATTCAAATTCCGGTTCTGTGGGATCTTAGGCAAGGACCCGACCTTTCAGAGCTTCAGTAGGGCCCTCTAAAACAGGGGCACGTTCGTAAGGAGGCCCGAGAGGATCTGTATAAAGCCAAGGGCATATGGTGCACGCTCACTACACGAGAAATCTCCGGTCTGGGCCGGGTGCTGAGCAAACCACACAGGGGACCTCATCTGATGTTCCCAGCATTGCCAAGAGGCTCCTGCACTCGGTCCTGGCCCCAGGCCAACTGGCTCTCCCTCGCTTCCACCTCCCAGCCTCCCGCGACAGGAGGCACGGCCTGTCCCTGCCCACTCACTCCTTTCCACCCTTCCTTCCTCGGGGGCTCCATTCACTGGTTCTCACCACTAGCAAAAATTATGGTGTGGGAAAAGCATCATTCAGAGACGTAAATTCCAGAAACTTGTGAATCGTTTATGGTTCAAAAAACTGCTCTGTAATGATGCCACCGACGTCGCGGGGCCCCGCAGCCTTCTGCGGGTGCTTCTCCAACTTTGCCGCCCACGTTGGGACACGTGGGAATGGGGTCCCGAGCAGCACGTACTTGAAATCCCGTATTTGGCGTCTTAAAATGGAGATAAATTACCTGCTCTGCCCTCAAACATTTCTTTTTTAAAAGTTGTGGTAAAATACTTCTCATGGAATTTAGCATTTTCACCATTTTTAAGTGTCCAGGTTGGTGGCATTATGGTCATTCACACTGTTGTGAGACCATCGCCTCTGCCCACCCCCAGAACCTTTCCATCTTCCTCGGGGGAAGCTCGGTGGGCATTCGATACCTCCCACTCCTCCCCACCCCCCGCCTCACTCTGCTATCTGCCTTCGTACATTTCCGCTTTAATATGCAAATGCTCCAATTAGTTAATTGTCTTAATCCTATGGTGTGTATTTCTTCATGTATTTTTCGCCTTTCTGTGGTCAGCGTGTGTG
The DNA here is from genome assembly GCF_017311325.1 of Ursus maritimus. Taxonomy (NCBI): domain Eukaryota; kingdom Metazoa; phylum Chordata; class Mammalia; order Carnivora; family Ursidae; genus Ursus; species Ursus maritimus. The sequence continues at coordinate 14,498,987 of NW_024425563.1, read as the reverse complement.
GCTTATAGTTTGTGTCTGTACTTCGTCTTCCCTGTACCCTAGGAAACAGTCGTGCTGAAACAACGGCATAGACGGCGCTTACATTTGCTCCCTTTCTTGAACCGTGAGCAAACCCCACTCTTGGGGAGGATGAGGCCTGCTTCTTGGAGGGCCATGCACACCACTGGGACCACAGGTATGTCCCTGGGTGTGTGTGTCCCAGCTCCTGGAGCTGGCCTCTGCCCGCTGCCTCTGCCAATCTGTCCTCAGTTGCTCCCCTCCCCCGCCCCAGTGCCTCCCGGAGTGTCTGGCCTTAGTCCAGAGCTCGGAAGGATTCCAGAGCTCCACAGTCATCATATTCCAGAAGTTAACTGCCTGGGACCCAAATCCTTGCCTTGGTCTTTTTGCAAGGAGCTTACCTAGACTTTTCTGTATACTTACTTATGTTTCAAATAATTGATCCTGTATGCTTAGTTTTAAGAGAATTCTTTATCTCAAGCTTGCAATTTGGATGGTGTAAGCCCATCCCCCCCTTGAAGGAAGCACCATCCACAGGCAGGTTTTTGCTTGGAGGGCTGAGGTCATCCTGAACTAAACCCGTGTACCCAGAGGCTGGAGGGTGGAGGCAGGCTTCCTGAGGACACTTCCTGGGCTCAATGGGTCCCTGGCAGGCTCGGCCCCCTCCCCAGCTCCATTATTTGGGGCTTATTTGACAAATATAAGAACTCTGGGCCTGACCCAGGCCCCTGGCAAAACCTTTATATGATCTCCTTCATAGGCTACCGTCCCTCTGGCATTTCCTCCCAATTACACATAGCACACATTATTTGCAGAACATTAAGGAAATTTTTAAAAAATTAAAACTTTAAAGAAGAAAAAAAATCATTCATAATCTTGCCCCCAGTGGTAACCACAGTTAGAACAATTAGTATACATATTTCCTTTCTGTGTTTTTTCTTTGCATATCTATTTTTACCATACTGAGATCCCAGATTTGGTGTTTTTCAATATACATTGTAGCTTTTTCATTTCCCCGTGTTTTTTGAAACATAAGTTTATTCCTAGTGATAAAATAACCCACAGTAAAGCATTTTCTTCAGCACAGTTTTATATCCATCTCCAGGGAATTTTCTCAGAGAGAAAGAGAAAGGCAGGGACCCCCTTCCCTGTTGTACAGCGCAGAATAGCTTTGGGGTCAGGACTGGGCAGGAACAGTCCAAGAAAACAAAATGTCATATATGAGAAATCATAAGTAAAATATTAACAAGTCAAATCCAGAAGTCCTTGGGGAAGAAAAAATCAAGGCTAAGTAAACTATCACGGGAGGCCTAGAATATTTAAAAAAAATAAAATAAAAATCAATGTCATTCACACAAAAAGAGATTCAGGGAGTAAACAGAAAGATATCATCTCAATAGACACACAAAAAAGCATCCAATGCAATTAAACTCATTCATGTTTAAAACTCTTAATAAAATAGGAACAGAAAGGAATTTCCTGAACTGATAACAGAAGGGGAAAATAAAAGACAAGAATGGGAGATGATAGCTAGGAGACATGTCAACAGAACTTGGGTAGCTGGACAACTGTAAGTGGCTGAGCAGACCCAAGAAAGCTCTGTGGTTTTTCAAGGAAAAGGTCAAGCGAGAGGAAGCCGAGAAAGACACCATTTTGAATTGAGAAGCCCCAAATGCTCAAATATTAGAGGCAACAGGTCCCTTTGGAGGCCAAGGTACAGGAAAAGGGTCCTGGAAGGAAGTTCTGGTTAAAAGTCTATGATCCAGCCATTGCACTACTGGGTATTTACCCCAAAGATACAGACGTAGTGAAGAGAAGGGCCATATGCACCCCAATGTTCATAGCAGCATTGTCCACAATAACTAAATCGTGGAAGGAGCTGAGATGCCCTTCAACAGATGACTGGATTAAGAAGACGTGGTCCATATATACAATGGAATATTATTCAGCTATCAAAAAGAACGATTTCTCAACATTTGCTGCAACATGGACGGCACTGGAGGAGATAATGCTAAGTGAAATAAGTCAAGCAGAGAAAGACAATTATCATATGGTTTCTCTCATCTATGGAACATAAGAACTAGGAAGATCGATAGGAGAAGAAAGGGATAAAGAAAGGGGGGTAATCAGAAGGGGGAATGAAACATGAGATATGGACTATGAGAAACAAACTGAGGGCTTCAGAGCAGAGGGGGTGGGGGAATGGGATAGGCTGGTGATGGGTAGTAAGGAGGGCACGTATTGCATGGTGCACTGGGTGTTATACGCAACTAATGAATCATCAAACTTTACATCAGAAACCAGGGATGTACTGTATGGTGACTAACATAATATAATAAAAAAAATTATTATTAAAAAAAAAAAGTCTATGTAAAAGAAGCAGTGAAGGCCTCTCTCCTACCCTTTTCCCAGGAAATTTACAACGTATGTGCTCCACCAAGAAAATGCTATAAACCAAGAAAAAGTCTTGAGATCTAGGAAGTGGGGATCCCACATAGGACAGAGGTAAAAGCACACCAAAGGACGGAGACGAGATCCCAAGCCAACAGCTGTGTAGGAGGCCTAGTTAGCAACCAGCCCTGACTGGAGCGAGAACAAAGCACTCCAGGGGGTTGTCTGGCCATCTCCCTGACATGTTTCCATGGGTTTTTTGGTTATCTTTAGGTCCATGCTGCCTGGTCCACCTTGACCTTCAGATCACATCCTCCTGTCACATACCTTGAGTGCTGGGCACCTTCCCTCCACAGGACAGATCAACACAGTAATTAAACACCTATTTCTGTGGGTCCTTGATGAACGGCTGCCACACTCGCTGCTCTGTTAGCCGTGTGAAGGTGGAGGCTGGGTGCTCTGGCTCATCCTTGAATCCCCAGTGTAGGCGCTTGATAAATACTTAGGAAATCACTGACGGAAGGAACGCGCACTGTTCACTGCTTGGCCACAGGCTGGATGGGAGCATCTTGCTCCCATCTTCCCAGCTCTGCCTCTACTTCTTAGAATGAAGAGTAAGTTGAAGACCAGAAGCCCTGCTGTCTGGTCCTCCCGCCTGTCACGCTATTTCCCCAGGCGTGGTGATCTTCTCTGTAATGCAGAGTGGGACTAGATCTTTGCTAGGAATCTGTGATCTGTATTGATACCTACATCCTTCTCACCTGGGTGTGGCTCAGCAGCGGGAGGGTAGCCTGGTGAGCCGAGCAGAAAGCCTGGCTGGCCTCCCAGGCCTGAGCTTCCGCAGAGAGGTAGTAGCAGTGCTCCTCGGACCACATCCAGCCCTGGGGGCATGGCCGGCACCTGGTTCCTGCAAGCACAGAGACCACTGTAAAGAGCTGAATGTGTGCATGTTAAAAAAATCAAAATCTAGGGTGCCTGGCTGGCTCAGTTGGTTAAGCATCTGCCTTCGGCTTGGGTCATGATCCCAGGGTCCTGGGATGGAGCCCCTCCTCAGGCTCCCTGCTCAGCGGGCAGTCTGCTTCTCTCTCTTCTGCTTCCCCTGCTTGTGCTCTCTCTCTGGTTCTCTCTCTCTCAAATAAATAAAAATCTTTAAAAAAAATGAATAAATAAATAAATAAATAAAAAATCAAAATCTAGCCACCGTTTTGAGTGAGGGGGCAAGTCTGAAGCACGGAACTGGTAAGCCTTGGGACGGCAAGCAGGGCGGGCAGGGCCCCCAGTAGGCTGTAGAGTTTGTGCGGTGCACAGAGCCCCCCAGGTGGGGGCTGTCGCCCCCCTGCTTGTTAGAGCACAGGCTGTGTCCAGCGAGAGGCAGGAGCTCTTTGTCCCTCTCTGTGGTCAACAAGCCCCGCGTCTTCACGCTGCATCTGCCGGTGGGGATGTCTTTTTCTAATGCTCACAGAGCTCCTATCAGGACTAGACGCCGGGGGTGGACAGAGGAAGAGAGGGGACCGGGAGGAGGCACGCACCTGCTCTAGAAGCCAGAGCCACGATGGCGACTGCGGACCCGGCCAGAAACACAGCCATGACCGCCAGGGCCCCACGCAGGGACTTCAGGTACAGAGGCAGCCCTGGGAGGGGACAACCAGGAGAGACATGTTAGAAGGAGCCAATCCAAACTGCACCCAACTCAGAACCACACTGACTCATGCATCAGCACCCCACCCCCTTGGCCCAAGACACCACAAAAACCCACTCAATTTAGGTTAGAACTTCCTATTTGGGAGAAAAATGCTAGAAGATACTCTGCTTCTTAAATGACTACAAGACCTTAGAGTCTGTTCAAGAAAGAGGACAAATGACTGGCTGACAACCATTTGCCGAGCACCGAATGTGCACAAGACACGGGGCACAAATACCAAGAACAGGACAAGACCTCCACGCTCACGGAGCTCATGGTGCCGGGAGCTACGACTCCACAAACAAGACAGGGATGCGGGTTCCATTTACACTTCGACAGACCTGGGTTCAAGTCTGCACTCCAAGGGCCCCCCATGCGTTTTTGGTCTTCTCCCATTTTGACAGTGAAATCACCTGCCTCTTCTATCTCTCCAGGTCCTTGGAGGCCACTAGGGAAGCATCGTGCGGGCGTGCTTTGCAGACGGGAGAGCAGGAGACAGATGTGAGCGGCCGGCAGCCCGAGCCCCCGGGGAACCCGATAGCTGCAGTGAGGCTGCACAGGGGAAAGGAACTCCGGAGACAGAGCTGGGCAGGGGAAAGGCGGCGGCAGAGGCTCAGAGAGAGAATACGTTCGAATGTCAGCTGCTGCCCTGGTGGCGGAGTGACCAGGGAGGCCAGAGGGGAAAATGGGGAGAAGAAAACACAGTAAGTGGTTAATCACAGCCATCACAGTTGTCAGCAGCTTTCCACCCGGAAACATCTCAAGTAACCGAGCACTCCTGAATGTGATCTCTGCTCGAACACAGAAGCATGAAAGTTGAAGCGAAGAGGCCCCTCTTTAAATGCGGGTTGAACTTAAACTTCCCAGGGGCGCCTGGGTGGCTCAGTGGGTTAAGTGTCTGCCTTCAGCTGCGCTCATGATCTCGGGGTCCTGGGATCGAGCCCTGCATCAGGTTCCCTGCTCAACCGGGGGGGGGGGGGTCTGTTTCTCCCTCTCCCTCTGCCCCTCTTCCTGGCTCGTTCTCAATCTCTCTCTCTCTCTCAAATAATAAACAAAACCTTTTACAAAATTATAAAAATAAACTTCCCAGACACTTGGCGCCAGGGGCTGGAGGACCTGCCCCCATCTCAGGGTTGAGGGTTGGGAATGCCACATATCCAGCGTCAGGGCCCCAAGAACTCAATCACCCCATTTTTGCCAAAACCTGAAACAGCAGAGGTTAATTCTCCAGCAAATATTCTATTATTTTGAAAAGACTAATTCCGTTTTTAAAACCACATGCATATTCGTATATGCCTCCATATGAATACACACAACACATACACAAAGAAAGTTGGGACACATTTCCAAGGTTTTTCATAAAACATGTTTTCAATCATAACTCAACTTTAAAAGCACTTTTGAAGTCCTTGATTTCCCATTTCCATTAGAAAAAAACACTTGCTTCAAAGACTGAAAAGGGAAGTGTGTTACACCGATATATATACGAAGAGTCACATTCCATCTGTGACCTTTTTGCAGTTTGCTATTATTATTATTATTATTACATAATCTGCTTCTTAAAGGGATCTGACCCAAATTTTCATCAACTGATAAATGGATAAACAAAACGTAGTCTATCCATACAGCAGACTATTCAGCCATAAAAGGGAGGAAGTGCTGGTGTGTGTTGGACTGTGGCTGAACACGGAGAACCTTATGCTGCCAAGCAGGAGAAGCTTGTCCCAGAAGGACGCGTATTATGAGTCCATTTATGAAATGTCCGGAACAGGCAAACCCCAGGGACAGAAAATGGATCAGTGGTGGCCTGGGAGAGGCTGCGGTGGTGGTGGTGGTGGGGGGGGGTCGATAGCTAAAAGATATAGCGGTTTCTTTTTAGGGTGTTGAAAATATGCTAAAACCAACCGTGGCGATGGTTGTGCACCTCTGGGAATGTACTAAAGACCACTGGATTGTACGCTTGACGTGGGCAGATTGTGCGGGTGTGCAAATTATAATTCGATGAAGCATTTGCCAAAAGAAAGTGATCTGAAAATGCTTGGAATAAAAGATACATATAAATTGTGCGTCTTAAAATAAAAACAGCACTAAAAAGCCTGGAGAAGAAAAGGAAAATCTACCAATCACCTTGGTTAATGTAACTACCGTGACTGCACGCTGGACTCAGCTCTGGCCTTCCAGAAAAGAATGCATAAAAGAAATACAGCAGGTTACACAGTCCCACACACCTTCCACTCACGGCTGCTGCATGGCTGACCTTGGGAATGTCCCCCCACAGAACCAGTGTCCTCCCAAACTTCCAGACAGAGGCAGTCCCGCCTAACCCCTTTCCAAAGCAATTCCTTTTTAAAAAAATTTTTTTAAAGATTTTATTTAGTTATTTGAGAGAGAGAGAGAATGAGCAGGGCAGAGGCAGAGGGAGAGGGAGAAGCAGACTCCCTGCTGAGCAGGGAGTCCCATGTGGGAACCAACTGAGCCACCCAGGTGCCCCCCAAAGCAATTCCCAATTACATAGGTAACCCAAAACATTCTTCTTACAGAGAAATGAAAATACACTTAAAGCTAAAGTCCCTTCTAAACCTGTCCTCTCCCCACTTCCAATTCTGGATCCCCTTAAATTGAATTCTCTCCATGTCTGCAAATGCACCGAGTCTCACATGGCAATAATAACACACATTCCCTTTCTCTCCAGCACCTTCCCTCCGGCCCCACTCTCTAGCTTCTAACCCCATTTCCTTTCCCAATCTTGGAATGACACCTCTGATGTCAATCGTCTGTTTACTCTCCAACTGCCAGTCCATCTTACTTTGCCACATTTCCTACCCACAGCTGAAACAGTATCTGCTTCTCCCTAGTCAGATCTGGTGGCCCAGGGTGGAACCAGGTTTTATGGGACTTAAAGGTTATTCAATTTGGCAGGGAATCCTACAAAAAAAAAAAAAAAAAAAGGAAAACTTCCAAATACAAAGCTCGGCATAGGACTAACTCAGAGGGCTCGTGCCAACGAGGGTCTGCTTTTGTGTCATTTTTTCGGGTAAAGCTATTACAAATGCCTCGGCTCCTCCAGCTAGGCCTGACTGTGCTGGGCATCACCGTTCAGGGCCCCATTTCCTCCAGGCACCCAGGGCTGAGTACGTTCTTCCTGCCCATCCCACCAAAATTCTAACTACCTCTCGAGTTGCTAGGCCACACCGACCTTCTCCAAAAGACACCTCCTCCCCCAGCCTCTGTTCTCACTCTCAGCGCCAGAGTCCTCCCTGCCCAGACCCCTCCTGGCTCCATCCCTGGCTGACCTGTACTTACACTTTTTTTAGTCCTAGACTCTTTAATTAATCTGACAAAAAGGTGTAGACTCATTGTGATAGAGAGAATAATGTGCCCCCTCTTCCCCAAAGGACATCCATATCTTAATCCCTGGAACCTGGTGAATAAATTAGGTTACATGACAAAGGGCACTTAAGGTTTTGGTTGGAATTAAGGTTGCTTATCAGTTGACTTTAAGACGAGGAGATTTTCCTGGATTTTCTAGGTAGGCCCAACGTAAACGCAAGGGTCCTTAGAAACAAGACAGGGCAAGACAGAAGAGTGAGAGAGGGCAGCAGAAGGAATCAGCCGAACATTGCTTGCTGGCTTTGAGTCTTCTGAGGGGCATGAACTAAAGAATGCAGCATCCTCCAGCTACAAAAGGCAAGGGAACAGAATCTCCCCTAGAGCCCCCAGGAAGGAGCCCCCAGGATCTCCCCTAGAGCCCCCAGGAAGAAGCACTGTGCTGCTGACAACTTGGCTTTAGGCCAGTGGGCCCATATCAGACTTCTGACCCACATAACTGTAAGATTAAAAATGTGTGTTGTTTTAAACCACTAAGGTTTGGCAATTAGTTATGGCAGCGATAGAAATACATCTTCAGGGTGCCTGGGTGGCTCAGTGGGTTAAGCAGCCGGACTCTCGATTTTGGCTCAGGTTGTGATCTCAAGGTTGTGAGATCAAGCCCGGTGTTGGGCTCCACACTGTGCTTGGAGCCTGCTTAAGATTCTCTCTCCCTCTTCTTCTCCCCTCCACCCCGGTCTAAAAAAAACCCAAGAACAAAAACAAGACAATAGGGGCGCCTGGGTGGCACAGCGGTTAAGCGTCTGCCTTCGGCTCCGGGCGTGATCCCGGCGTTGCGGGATCGAGCCCCACATCAGGCTCCTCCTCTATGAGCCTGCTTCTTCCTCTCCCACTCCCCCTGCTTGTGTTCCCTCTCTCGCTGGCTGTCTCTATCGCTGTCGAATAAATAAATAAAATCTTAAAAAAAAAAACAAAAACAAGACAATATACCATCACTCAGGAAATGTGCTCACATCAAACTCTGTAAAAGCTGGAGTGATTTGTGTCCAAGGCTTACTCCAGGAAGCTTTCCCGTGCCCCCAAGCTCACCAACCACTCCCTCCTGGCTCCTTGTCCAGGATTGTTTATATCTTTTCCAGGCTCTCTCTCTCTTTTTTTTTTTTTTTTGTAAGAGAGAGAAGGGGGGGGGCGGCAGAGGGAGAGGGGGAAAGAATCCTAAGCAGGCTCCACACCCAGCACAGTGCTGGGGAGTGGCTCCATCTCACTACCCTGAGATCATGACCTGAGCTGAAATCAAGGGTCAGAGGCATAACCTACTGAGCCACCCAGGCGCCCCTCCAGCCTCCTTCTTTCCCGCTGACAAGCACCCCGCCCCTCAAACGGACCCCACTCCCCCCACACACTGCCCCCAGCAGTCTGGACCCTAGTCCCCACGCAGTAGCTGCTGAATGGAGGAGTATTTGGGGCCAAATGCTCCTCAGCATAGGTGGAGGGAAAGAGGGAGCCGGGGTCGGAAGACCCGGTTGCCGCCGGGGCTGCCACCACCGTCAGGTGACCCTGGAGGTGTCCTCCTCTCCTGGAAGTCCTCCCGCCTCTACTTCCCAACGATGCCGCGCACACGAAGAGGGAACGTGAAAACCCTCGCGGTGGGGAGGCGTAGTAGTGGTGGAAATAAGAGGTTTTATTCTTTCACCGCAAACAAACGCAGTACAATGACCTATCCCAGGCCGGACAGGCCAGGTGGGGCCGGGGCAGCGGGGCGGTCGTCCAGGTCCCCTCGGCCCTCCGCCCCAGTGGCCCGGCGCTGGGCGGCTGTGGGGGGCGCTCAGGCTGCGTCGCCCCCTCCCCGGCCGTGCGGGCTCCCGGCGCTGGCGCGCGCTTACCTATGAGCTTTACGGCCCGGGGCAGCTTCTCGTCGCCGCCGGTCTCGGCACGGTGCAGCAGCGCGGCGTCCTCCTTCTTCTCCAGCTCCAGCTCCCTGCAGCGGCCGAGGCACGTGGGGGAGCCCGGGGGCTCCAAGCGCCCGTCGGCGGGGCTCGCCCGTCCCTCGGCGTCGAGGCCGCGCTCCGGCCGGGCTGGGGTCCGCGGCAGGAGCGGGTGGGCGGGCAAGGCGTGGCGGGAGAAGGCCGGGGACTCTGGCACCGGCACGGTGAGGAAGCGCGGCGCCGGCGACGGCGCGCGGCTGCCGCCCGCCACGCCCACGGACTTCACGCGCACGTCCACCTGCAGTTCCACCGGGGCCCAGGTGCCCTGCTGCGGCTCCCCAGGCACCGGCTTGGCTCCCGGCGCCACGCCCGCCCGGGGCTGCTCGGCCGCGACGGGGCCGGGCGACGGCGGCTCGGAGCCGGCCGACGCCTGGCGGCGGAAGGCGCCGTAGCCCAGGCTGGGGGGCGGGAGCCGCAGGAGCGCCGGGCGAGGCGGGGGCAGCTTTTTCCCGCCGGAGAGGTCCTGGCCCGCGCCCGCCGCCTCCTTTACGGCGCGGGCCAGACTCGGGCTGCTCTCGGGACTCTCGAGCCGTCGCTCCTCTGCGCGGGCCTGCGGCTGCTCCAGTCCCGCGACCTGGCTCCCCAAGGGCTCCATTGCGAACTCGACCCCGGGTTGGTCTCCTCCGGACGCCGCTTGGGCCCGCTCCATCGGTGAAGGAAGCGACCGAGAGATGCGGAGCGAGCGCACCTGGGCCCAGGTATGGAGTCAGCTTCACCTGCCGGGTCGTGATTGGTCCAGCCGGGTCGCCGAAGTTCTCAGGCCACACCCCTCTTCCCCGCGCCCACCCGAAGGACCCAGCTGGGATTGGCTGTGGCTGCGATTTGTTGGCCACGCCCCTTTGGGCTACCCCGCCCCTTTCACAGGGCTGCGGGAAAGGAGAGGAGCAGAGGGCCTACCCGAAGGGTTACCGAGAAAGATCTGGAAGTAGAGAAAGAAAGGAGAACCCAGAGCCTCGCCTCTTTCCTCTTCTTTGTCCCCAGTCCCACTGCCATTGCGCTGATTTTGAGGGTTACAGTTTGGGCTGAGAGCGGTTGGCCAAATCTATAAGAGATCCTGGGACCTCAAAAAAATCAGCGGGGCCAAAAAAATTGGGCGGCCTGAGGAAAAGTACCAGAGCTCGTTGTCCTGGCAGTGTAGTGGGGGAAGGGGCACCACACCTAAGAGGACTTCCCTACAGCAGAAGTCCCAGGGACAGCTACTCTGGAGGCATGACTCCTACTACCCTAACTCATTAAAAACTGGGGGTTGAATAAGCATGAACATGTATTTTCACGGGGAGAGGAGCCTGGCCCCCAGTCAGCTTGGTGTGGTGCAGTACAGGGTTCCCAAACCTGACTAGTGATCGGAATACCATTTAAAAGTATACATATTCCTGGCTGGGCTTCAACCCGGACTTACTGCATCTCATAAGGGGAGGGGGCCAATGGTATTTTTAACAAGTGCCCCAAGGTAGGCTTGGCAGATGACATAGAAGCCACTCTGTTAAATCTGAGTTTCAGAAAAACAGGAGATAGTTTTTTAGTATTAGTATATCCCAAGCACTGTGTGTACTTATATTTAAAAATTATTCATTATCTGAAATTAAAATTTAATCTGCCACCTATATATTTTTTTAATATTTATTTGAGGGGGGAGGGGCAGAGGGGGGGAGAGAGAGAGAGAAGCAAATTCCCTGCTGAGTGCAGAGCCCAAGGATGTGGGGCTCCACCTCATGACCCTGAGATCATGACCTGAGTAGAATTCAAGAGCTGGAGGCTTAATTGACTGAGCCACCCAAGTGCCCCTGCCACCTATATATTCTTTTAAAGATTTTCTCTGAGAGACAGAGAGCAAGCACATGAACGGGGGAGGGCAAAGGGAGAGGGAGAAGCAAACTCCCCACTGAGCAGGGGGTGCGAGGAGGGGCTCGATCCCAAGACCCTGGGATCATGACCTGAGCTGAAGGCAGCTGCTTAACTGACTGAGCCACCTATATTTTTATTTACTAAATCTGGCAACCACACCCCAGGGACTTCTATTGGATTAGTTTTAGGAGCAGAATTTGTTAAAAACCAGGCGCTTGTTATTCCTAGGGGAGAGGGAAGGAAGGAGGGTGTGGAGGAGGAATGCTAGGAAGGGATGGCCCCCGAAGACAAGTAATTGAGAGAAAAAGTCCAGTGGAAAGAAAGCACTATATGAAAATATGTTGTTTAATCCCTTCAAAAATCTGGACTATATATTGAATGTGGGGACATACCCATGCATGAAAGTCCATTTTAAAAAGGTGTGAAATGAGGGGCACCTGGGTGGCTCAGTCGTTAAGCATCTGCCTTCGGCTCAGGTCATGATCCCAGGGTCGTGGGATCGAGCCCTGCACTGGGCTCCCTGTGCAGCGGAAGCCTGCTTCTCCCTCTCCCACTCCCCCTGCTGGTGTTCCCTCTCTCGCTGTGTCTCTCTCTGTCCAATAAATAAATAAAATCTTAAAAAAAATTTTTAAGAAGTGTGAACTGATATGCACCAAAGTGATAATAATAGTGGATTCTGCTGTAGATTGTTTGGGGGGTGGGCAGGGGAGACAGTCTAGGAGACTTTAATCTTATCTATAATGTTTCCACTCTAGAAAGAGAATGTATTTATATATATTCTTAGATAAAAATCAATTTTTAAAAAGATGGCGTATTGTAAGATTTTTTTAGACCTGATAGAGATTACTATAAAAATTAAAATAACTCACAAGTATATAAAGTATATAATATAAAGGAAAGGTCTCTACTCTCCCTTTGACCTCTCAGAGGTAGCCACGGTCCCTGCTGAGAGTGGTTGCTTGTCTATTTCCTGTGTGACCTGGAGCTAAGAGAGGAGCACCCTGACTTGCTTTCCTGCTTACATATCTTCTCCTGGGATATGAGTATCAAACAGTTTATAACATCAAGGATCTCTAACCTTCCAGATGTTTGGGCCCAGAGAGGGTCAGTGAGGAAAACACAATGGGCTTAACATTTAGACTTGCTCCCATGACCTTGTGGGGGATACCCCAAGGCCTGGCTCCCCTGGCCGCAGCCCACCGAACTGGGCTGGGCTCCTGACTCAGGGACGCCCAAGGACATCTAAATTCCATCTTGAATTTGAACGTGGTTGGCACTGGCATCAACCAGGCCCAGAAGTGGAGCCAACACCGGCAGCAAGAGGCTGGAGCAGAGCCACAGTGGCTCAAAATGGGGCCCTGGCCAGTCCCTCCAACCTGCTTTTTGGATTCTGTCCCCTCTTGTGTGCAGTCACACTTTGATTTCACAGACACTGAGCAGGGTCCCTGGCCTGTGGTACACAGCTCTGGCACATTCTGGGGCGCTGGCACCGTGATGACCTCCTCCCCATTAATCTCTCCCTTTCTACTGGTTCTTTCCCATCATCAGTAAACACGAGCAGGTTGTAAAAGCCTCCTTGGCATCTCCTCCTCCAGCTAACATTGATTTCTTCCTTGCACGACCAACCTACTCGAACACTCACTTTCTCCCTTCCGTCATATCCTAAGCTGTCCTTGTATCACTGCAGTGTTTCTCGCCCCAGCTAGTCTGCCAACATTTTCCCTGTCAAGGACAGCACACGTCACCAAATCGGGCAGATTTCTGCAGTGCTTGCTTTATCTCGAAGAAGCCACGCATCTCTGGCTCTCCTCACACTGCACTCGGCTGGTTTTCCATCTGCTCCCAAAGGCTTCTCACTCTCCACCAGGTCACTGACTCTTCGGCTGTCCCTCTAGCCCAGATCTTTCTCTGGACCTGGACCATAGCAGTTATGCTATGGGTTGAATTTTGTCTCTCCACCCTGCCCTGCCCCAAATTCATATGTTCAAGTCTTAATCCCCCAAGCCTCAGAAAGCGACCTTGTTTGGGATTAGGGCGGTGACTGATGAGGTCATCCCGGAGTAGGCTGGTTCCATAATCCAACATGACTGGTGTCCTTATAAAAAGGGGATATTTGGACACAAACACACATACAAGGAGAACACTGTGTGGACATGAAGGCGGAGATCAGGGGGATGTATCTACCAGCCAGGCAAGGCCAAAGATTGCTGGCAAACCACCAAAGATAGCAGACAGGCCCAGGGCAGATTCTCTTCCCACAGACCTCAGAGGGAATCATCCCTGCGGACACCTTGACCTTGGACTTCCTGTCTCCAGAGCTGGGAGATAATACATTTCTGTTGTTTAAGTGGCTCAGTGTGTGCTACCTTGTCACCGCAGGCGGCCACAGCAAACAAGTCACCTGTCCAAATGGCTTCCTGCCCTGGCAACAGCTCTCTGGATGGATGCAGGTGGTCTCCGTGCTGCCCCCCCCCCGCCCCCACCCTTCACTGTGGCTGACACAGCTGGGCCAATCAGATTCTCCCTCGCAGGGATTCTGGCACCTGATCTGAGACTTCCAGGGCGGGGAGGTACCCCAACTCCAACAGGGCAGCTCCCTGGAGAGAAGACCCACAAACCCCTCTTCGGGTCCCTGGCGTTTCCCTGGTTTCAGCCCTTCCTGAAGCTTGCTTGTCCATGTGTGTGGATTTCATGAGACCCCGCAGTATCTCTCCCCTACCTCCCTTTTTTTACCTCAAGTTAGGATATGATTTACCACTCTGACTGCAAGTGGCGGAAAACCCAAGTTCCACCACCGGCTGCCCTGGGCTCAGTGGAGCTCCCTTCAGGTCAGGGCCAGGCTCTGGAGCCACCTCCATTGTGCCTTCCATGGCAGAGCCACAGGGGCTCTGTGGTCAGAAGGCCACTGACAACTCGTGTGGTAGGAGCCCCTAAGGCAGGTGAATGCTCCAGCTGTTTCAAGGGGGTTCAGATCCTGGCTGCCCCCAGAGAAGAACCACTATCTACTTCCATCCTTCCATCCTTCTCTCTCACTTTAAAAATCCTTATTTTTTTTCTGCTTACAATAGCCATATACGCTTGCGACACAAAATTTAAATATTATAGAAATGCATGCTATAGAAAGTGATTTCATGCCCCAGACATTCCGTTATTAACATTTCAGTGTAGATTCTCGACTTTCTTCTGTGCCTATCTTACCTGTGTTGTTATTATGTGTTCCATATTTTATTTCTAAAACTTTACTGATATTAAATCCATACCCTACATCGTTTATTTAAGCAGTCTCCTGCTGGCAGACATTCGGACAGGCAGTCCTGTTTCCGCAAAATCGCTGCAAAAGCCGCAGTTATAATTCAGTGCCATCCTTGTGCCTTGCTTTTAAAAATCCAGCCGATGACATCTTCAGAATAGCTTCATCGAAATGGAACTGCTGAGCCAAAGTGTGGTCACAATTTCACATTTGATGGGCAGTGTCAAAATCCCCAAATTCTCCGGGAGAAGCTGAAGGAACCACAGATGAGGGGCTGTTCCCCACAGCACCCTGGCAATGGATGTTATCGATTTTCTTAGTCTTTACCAATCCGATGGGTGAAAATACACAATTTCGTCTTGCGTTTCTTTAGTTATGAATGAAGTTGAACACATCTCCATTTGTGAATTGTGTTACCAGGAAGTGTCTTTACCAGTCTCAAGGGCTGTGTAAAGTGCCACTGAGACTGCCTCTGGGGCCAGTTCCAGATCCTGGGTGGCTTCCAGGGAGTGGCTCAGCAGGCACCCTTGTCCCTACGTCCTGCCCCCACACCATGGAGTTCACTGGTCCAGGGAGAGTGATGGTATCAGACTGGTCTGAACAGACCCAGGAGTTACAAAAGCATGAACAAGAGCATGGCTGGTTTCTCCTAGGGAGGAAGCAACCCCCCCCGCCCCCCAGGCTCTAGGCTGATGTCCCCTCTGGCACCCTGAGCCCTTCTAGGGCTCCTGGACACACAGATGAGAGGAGGAGGGGTAGTTTCTGCATGGTCGGCTCCCTGGCATGGCCCATCCTCGCCTCACATTCCACCTGCTCAGAGGCTCAGAGGCCCTCCCACATCCCCCCCTCCCCCCGGGGTCCCCTGTCCCTCACCTGGGGATTGTCTTCATAGCACTCCAGCCCTCTCTTTGGTTAACAAGTTCACCTACTGGTTTGGTTGTTTAATGTTTGTCTCTGGCCTTCATTGCTTCAAATCATTGCTGTGTTCCCAGAACAGTATCTGGCATGTTGGTCTCTGGGTCTTGGCTGAAGTCGCCCCCAGTGGCTTAGTGAATATTTATGCCAAACGGGCATTGTGTAGGGGGCTTGGCGTATCTTGCTCATTTATTCTTTTTCTCCCCCATTTGTGACACACTTTAAACATTAAGAAAAAATGGAAAGGATAAACAGTGAGCACTTGAACACTTTCCTCCTCACTTCAGCAGTCAGCATTTCACCAGGTTTGCTCTGTCTTTGTCTCCACGCAGACACACTTTTGGTTGCTGAGCCATCTCGGTGCGCTGCAGACCTCAGGAAACTTTGCCCTCAAATACTTCAGCACCCGTTTCCGAAGAACTCGTGTTGTCCTAAATAAGGCCAATACCATTCTCAAACCAGCAATGACTCCATACCAGACGGTACTAAAGAGGTCCTATTTGAATTTCCCCAACTTTTTTCAAACCAGCATGCACTCAAGTTTGTACGTGTCATTCAGCTGTTGCGTCTGTTTACTTTGTCATAACTGTGAGGAAGGCGCTAGAATTCCTATTGTAGGGGTGAGGAAACAGAGTCAGAGAGCTTGAGGAGCCTGCCCAGGATGCCATCACGCATCTCTAACTCCCACACTCATCTTTTCTCCCCCTTTCCTGCCTCTGGCTCCCCTAGTCCCTCCCTCTTCAGTCCCAGCCTCTAGCTGATCTGGTCCATGCAAGTCCTGAGCGGGGCTGAGGTCAAGGTGCTGACCCAGCTACTCAGCAGGCTAGGCCTAGCTTTCAAGTTCCTCCAGCCACACGCCCGCTCCGCACCCCTGGCCTTGTCTCTGTTGTTCTCTGAGACCTCAGCCAACAATTGGGAGTGACAGGCAGTCCTGCTCCTGACTCATTCGGCGGACGATCCACCTGCAGAAGCCTGGACAGAGGAGAGACTAACACGGCCCCAGTGCAGGACCAAGAGGTGGCTTCCAGTCAGGTACGGGGCCACAGCCGCCACAGGGATTGAGAAAACCTCCCACCTGGAGGCACGCAAGCTCACCCAAGGAGACTTCAAGAAGGCAGGCAAACATCTCCCTGAGTCATCAGCGGCTTGCCTTCTGCAAGTCGAAACAGAGATCTTCTCTTGCTGGGAGCCCCACGCCTCAAACTGTTCCTGTGGAGAGCAGCGCATGCATGCTGGATCACGCGCAACGTGTGTGTGTGTGTGTGTGTGTGTGTGTGTGTGTGTGTTGTGTGAACAGACAGCCCCAGCTTAGTGACATCTGCGGCAGAACTAGCTCTCCTGTGGATAGCTGATCTCTGTGCATTTGGGGCTCAGCACTTGAAACAACCTGGATGGGGGCAGGTGTAAGCACCAGGAGACCAGGAGACAGTGGACAGGGGAGGCAGGGGACAGGAGACTCAGAGAAGCACAACCATCACCTCACACCACAAGTGTGTAAGAGAGTCCATCAGGCTGAAGGGAGACCCCCATCACCGGAGTCTGAGAGCAGTAAATGCCCAGGAGCTCCTTGGTGAGGAGGCCCCCAAATTTGGCCTAGTGGGTCTCCAGCCTGCTGACTACAGACCTCTGGATTTTTTAGCCTCTATCACTGGGTGAGCTACTTCCTTATAAGATTATGTAATATATATCATTCCTTTTAATATATACAAGGGATTGACTCACCCAGTTAGAGAGGCTGAGAAATTCCAAGATATCTCTTATTGATTCTATTTCTCTGAAGAACCCCGACTACCACAACCTTAGTGTGTGAGGGACACAGGCTCCCCCTCCTGGCTGTCCTTCCCACACGCAGCACGCAGAGCCAATCTCCACACACACCTGTTGGTGCCCTCCCCAGTGGGAGGCCCCGCCACCTCCCTGCCCTTCGGGAGCAGGTCTCTGGCACTGTGGGAACACCGGTCCCCACCCAGCATCTTCCATCCTTGGGCTGTTCTTTGGATTCAATCCAGAGTCCTCCTCTATCCCAAATCTCCTGTGTTATGATTATTTTATAAGCCTAGGCTTTTAAAAATAAAACACTCAACTCTCCCTTGGGGCTAGGAACCCTATCATTTTCAGGACAAAAAGTCCAACTGTCCCGCGAAGAGGAAGAAGCAGAAAATCCCTCTTTTTTGGTAATGAGTCAGGAGGAGAGTAAGATGGCTCACTGGGAATCAGACTGTTCCTACCCACCGGCTTTGTTCCCTTACCGCGGTCAGGAGCAGGCGTGACGAGGTGCTCCGCTCCAGGGGGTTCAATCCTCACGCACGTTAGAGTCTAGGTGAGTGGCTCCCCTGGGCTAAGCAGTTCACAGTCCGCGCTGTTGGTGCGCACCCCGGCCAAGGGCCCTCTGTGGGACCCTGTGCCCCGGGCCCCAGCAGGTGACTCACTGCAGAGAGGATGAGGGGCGTCTTTCTGCAGGACCCCGACTACCCACTCCAGGCTGGACTGTGCAGAGCTCAGTGAGGCCAAAGAACCTGACTTGATTAACCCCACCTGATTCTGGTTCCATCTGGATCTAAAAGGTGGGTCCTCCCAGGGAAGCCAGGCCGCTCCTTGTCAGGCTAAGGAGCAGCGCTGGAGCCAAAGGGCGGCTCTGGGCTGCTCGGGATGAAAGACCAGACACAAGGCCTCAGCAGCCCCATCGCCAACTGGGGGTCAGTCTCCCCTGACTGTCTTGGGCCCTGAAATTGGCTCGATCCGAACTGAACTGAGCTGGCTGCTCTGCCTGTTCAAGGCATGGGGTCACCTGTCTGAGGCGTGGGGCTGCCTCTCTGAAGCGTGGAGTTCCCTGCCCTCCTAGGCCTGGTCCTTCTCAATCCTGTTCTGCTTCTATGATGACTCCCTCTCACCTGCCTCTAACTGTCCCCCCCAGCCCCCTCTGCTCACCTCAGATAGGTGGGCCTGCTTCCTGAGACCTGTCTCAGCATTCAGAAGGGCCTTGAACACTTGAGGGCTTGTCCCTGTGAGAGAAAGGAGCGTCCTGCATGAACACTGTGACTTCCCAGGGACACTCTCTCCCCTCTCAAGGGAACAGCCCCAGAATTCAGGGATTCTCCACAAGCTGCCCCCCCCTCGCCCGTCATGGCCACTCCTCCCTGCCAGTCCTGATGCCAGCACACCTCATGGCCAGATTGTCCCTCAGGCCTTAATCAAAACCATGTGTCCCTTTTCTCTACGGCCTCAGGAGTCGGACCCCACCTCTCACCCACAGACCCAGCCATGCCTCAGGGTCCCCAATGACCCAAGACTGGCAGGAGCAGAGAAGCCCACAGCTGGGACATTGCTTGACCATGGACGTTTGTGCCAACCTCTCCTGGACCTGTTGGGACGACGCTCAAGGTGTAGACTCTTCCCATCTGACCAGAGATGGCCCAGAAAGAGCCTGAAATCCTCTCACTGCCCCAAAAGTGGGAGTTTTTAGGACCTTCGGTGGCCCAGATTAACAACACAGGTAATGACTGTGGCATTTAATGGAGACCAGGAGCACCGGACAGGAAGACGCACTAATGCTAACACGGCTGCCTAAGGCCTGGCAGGGGAGGGGGTGTTGTTAGGCCGCCCTCTTGGTGCTATTGTGCAAATGCTTTCCAAGCAGCAAGAATATTTGGGCAGACGCTGTACAGTCCTGCATGGTAACAAGCACGATGGCCAGGCTGTCAAGTACAAGGAGAGGAAGGCCAGATAGAGGTGGTCAGAGCACACGGTAAGGTGGAGGTCTTTCCGGGGCCTGTACATATGCGTCAAATGACCCAAGCTATCTAGAAGACATTAAAGAGAAAATGCAAGCAAGTCGAGAGAAAGAAGCTTCTCTCCCCAAAGTAAAAGCCAGATCCCTCGGTTAGTGAAGAAGTGACGTCTGATGGGGAGGCTACCGATCTCTGGCTGTGAAGGAAATCAACTAAAGAAAACAGTTTAAACAGTTTGCTGAAATTTCCTATTTCTGTAAAAGTTGATACCTGGTTGTCCTTTTTGTAATCCAGACAGAACTTTATATAATATCTATATATATATAGATAATATCTATATAATATCTATATATATATAATAGGGTAGAGTGGTGGAGGAGGGTGAGACAAATGGGAGCATGACTGAGAGAGAGAGAGTGTGTATACTGCGTGAGTGTTCTGTCCTAATTATAAACATGTGAATCCTTTGGTCAAGTAGAAGTCATCTGCCACTCAAATCTAGCTGACACGAACAAAAACCCTCCACAGAGTCAAACTTCTGGGGGGAAGGGCCTTACATCCCTAACAATTTTGGGACCAAGTCCATGGGCTCCATCAAGGTCCCTGCTTCTCCATAAAGGAACAGACACTTCTACTAGTGGGGACCCATCAGAGGCCCCAAGACACAAGGGACCACATCATATGCTAATTCGTGGCCCTAAGAACCTAGCCCACACATTCCAAATTATAAGTCCATATAGATAACCTTGACAGGAAATCAAGGTCCAAACCAGGAGATGGACCATGGTCAAGTTTAAAGGTCTTGCTCTCTTTGCTAACAATTCTAAATTTCATGATGAACTTCAACATGTTAGAAGAAAACTGAATTTACTGTTTTACAGTAAAGATGTGCGAGGGGATGAGAGTCCCTTAGGCCAGTAGTTCTTCACTGGTTTGTAAATAGCTTCCTTTGAGAGTGCGACAAAGGCTGGGAATCTTCTCCCCTCTGCAGTAAAATACGCATATCTTGCCATTTTCAGTTTAGGGGGTCGCAGATTCATAGGCCACCCACGAACAGCAACGCAAGGACGTCTGGTCTACGGGATGAAGCTCTCACCAGTCTTATTGAGCCCACCGCATCTGTGCCCACGAAGCGCCCACAGGCCATTGGTGGCGGGCTCTTCCCCACCTGCCTCATCAGAGCCCCAAACTGGGATTACGGGTGACTTTGTATGTGACAGATTTAAATAACTCAAATGCCATGCCTCAGCATGACAGCCCCTCTGGCCACAGTGCTGGAGAATCAAACACGGATGGGCAGCCAGAATTAGGACATTTCTGCAAGCAAAACCCATCCACTAAAACATTTAAGTTATCGTTAACCTTAAGGAGACCTTCACAACGATGATTAAGAAAACTTAACGATTTAGGGGCGCCTGGGTAGCGCAGTCGTTAAGCGTCTGCCTTCGGCTCAGGGCGTGATCCCGGCATTCCAGGATCGAGCCCCACATCGGGCTCCTCCGCCGGGAGCCTGCTTCTTCCTCTCCCACTCCCCCTGCTTGTGTTCCCTCTCTCGCTGGCTGTCTCTCTGTCACATAAATAAAAAAAAAAATAAAATCTTAAAAAAAAAAAAAGAAAAAGAAAACTTAACGATTTGAAAAGCCAAAGGCCCAACATGCTGCGAGGCCCATGACGGCTCAGGCAGGCCAGGTCCGCTAGGCCTCCTAGAGACGTACATTTCTCTGGCTACTGAGGCAGCCCATGGCCTATTCTGGTTACTGAAATCTCTCTCTCCCTCATGGTCTGGCCTGTCTGGCTTGGAGATTTTACTGTTTACCTGGGGATAAGAACACAATCCTGATACAAACCTGATGCAGAAAGAAAAGCTTTCTTGCAGCTTTTACGAGGTGAATGTCCCCTCCCTCCCACATCCCTTTTCCTGTCACCATGGCAGTGGGTAGAAGATGAGGGCTTTCCTGCCATCTTGTTCGGGGATCTTAATGGTATCAGTTGAATTGCGTCCTCCCAAATTCATATGTTAAAATCCCAACCCCCAGCACCTCAGAATGTGACCTTCTTTGGAGATGTCATTAGTCAAGGTGAGGCTCTTAGGGGGCCCCTAATCCAGTATATCTGAGTAATTACGAAAAGGGGAGAACTGGACACGCATCCTGGGAGAATGCCATGTGAACATAAAGGCAGATGGGTGTAATATATCTTACAAGCCTAAACCCACCAGAGATCTCCAGCAAAGCCCTGGAAGCTGGGAGAGAGGCCAGGAGCAGGCTCTCCCTGAGAGCCCTCAGAAGGGGCCAGTCCTGGTGACTGGTTGATCTTGGACTTCTTGTCTCCAGACCTGTGAGACAGTGCATTTCTGCGGTCCAGGCCACCGAGGTGGTAGTACTTTCTTACAGCAGCCTGAGGAAATGCGTATGTTTCCCTGGTCCTCTGGTAGGCCAGGAGGAAACACCTCACCCATTTCCAGCATCAAAAAGTGCTTAACCACTCAGATTTTAGAGACCAGGTGGAAGAAACATAAACCCACCTTCGGGCCCTCCTTAATCTTTGTCCACTGGGACGATACTGACCTTTCAGTCTAGAAGTGTGTCTTTGCACCTAAAGGATTCTGGGAACAAGAGAAATGAGGGTAGGCTGTTCACAGCTTGGCTTAAGGAACCAGGCCAGAGTCAACAGAACAGTGCAAACACATGTTTTCTGGCTGAAAAACCTTATAATCAAACACCAGGCTTCGACACGAGCACTGACATTGCTCCCCAGCAGTGCCCCTGATGGAGACCACAAACACCAGAAAAGGTAGGACCCTCTGGCTAACACGCTGTGTACCTCCAAGGGAGTTTCTACTTGTGGGAGAAGCGAGGTGACTGTGGCCCACAGAAACCAAAGAATCCTGGGCTGGGGCTCCATACAGCAGCCTTTTCTCCAAAGGCAATCACCTAACTCCCCAAGGGCAGCAGCCTGCCCTTCTCTGTGCCTGAGAAGGAAAAGGGGGTCGCTGTGGGCAGACTCTTGGAGAGCAGGTGAATCTGAAGAAGGCTCCCCTCCTCTTGGCAGACACAGCCCTTGCCAGGCTTATGACTTTGTGATCAGGTAAGGGCTGAGTTCCAGATCCCAGTGCCCAGTGGCCACCCCTCCACTCCCACCAGGTGCCCTCGTGCAGTGAGCAACTTGCACGAACATACATGGCAGCTCTGATTGCTCTCTCTGTCCTCAGGGCTTCTATAAAGGCACTTATCTCATACAGGTGGGGGATTTGTCCTGTTGCTCAAGAATGGCAATGAAGGTCTAAAGCTGTGGATAAGAGGTGCTAAATACCCCATATTCTAATCCAAGGAACCCTAGCAGCCCAACCAAGCTTATGTACAGGGCTCAGTGAGTGGTGCCTATTGAGAACTTTCTTTCCCTCCCAATATAAGATCATGCAGGGAAGGAGGACGTCAGCCTTTGGGAGTATAACGCTTGTAGAGAGAAGCTAATCCCTTAAAGGGGGTGGGTGCTTTTGTAACAGCCTGCCAACCAGTCTTAAGGGTTACCTTCCTTCAAGCTTATGCACTCCTTGCTTGCTGACCTAAGTCCCTTGGTCTGTAGCAGAACTAACTTTCTTGGAGATTTGCAGACCACTGGCCTTGAGGGGTGAAGGGGCAGACTTTGCTAGAAGATCAGATCAGCTGTTCAGGATCATGCCGACAACAGGACTAAGCACCAGGACACCTGCTTCTCCAGCATGCAGACCCTTCTCTCCCCTCCCCCTTTCCCTTCCCCTCTAAAACCCTCTGGCTTCGCCTGGACGGAGAAGATGGTCTTTGCGACGTGAGTCCACCCGCTTCCCAGTTGCCGGCTTACTGAACAAAGCAACCTTTCCTTTCCCACCATCACTTGTCTCGCGAGTACTGCTCTTCCAGCAGCAAGCAGCCCAACCTGAGTTCGGACCCGGTGCTGGGTCCGGTAACACTTTCCCTCCACGAAGCCAACCTGGCAGATGCAAGGAAACTCCTAGTAAAGTTTCGGGGGTGTCTGCAAATAGGCGCCTGGAGTCTGGTCCCCACCTGGATGCGTGCTGCAGTGTGCTTGTTCCTGGGCTCTGTGCTGCAGCAGGTGGGGGGGGGGGGCGGTAGGTGGCTCTCCCAGAGGCCGGTTCAGGAACCTAGGAGTTCCGTCCTCCCCTGCCCTGTCTTCTGGAGGTGGCGCTTCGGGAGGCCAGGCCTGTTCTGAGCTGGTGGAGCTCCCTCCGGTACCCTCTCTCCCTGAACGCCTTTCCCCGCTCCCGACAGAGTGGGCTTTCCTAAGCCAGCCCTCCTTGCAGACAGGTCTTCCGCCCAGTGGCGGCTCTCAGAGCTAGGCTCACGGGCGCCGCGCACGCGAGGCCTCCCTCAGAGATGGCCCAGGCCCGCCTTCCTCTGCGGAGGGGGCCCCGGGCTGCGGGGTGCAGGCGAGCTAAGGGCCACCCATCAGCCTCCCCCCCACAGGGCCTGGGAGTTAGATCCAGTCCCCACCCCAAAGCGTTCCCGCACTAACCAGAACGTTCCAAACTTGTAACGGCGGCGGCTTCACGTCTGAACGCAGCAGTATATCCTGCTGTCACTAGATGGCGACCCTGCGTAAAGGTAACGCGGAACGTCGCTACTCGGCGGTGCCGCCAGGATGCCTGAGGCGGAAAGGCAACGCCGGGCGCCTTCCCGGAGGCGGGGTCCGCGGCGGAACCCAGCGGGCGCCTGGCGCGAGGCGGCGGGGGAGGACGCCGGCGTGGTCTGGGACCCAGCGCTCGGAGGCGTGGCTCTGGAGCGCAGCCCCGCCCCCGCCCTACTATGTGCTCCGCCCTCTACCCCTGCGCGCGCTACCCCGGTGGGAGCCGGGTTTTAGGTGAAGCACTAAGTCCCGGCATGATGTGAGCCTGGAGAGGAGGAGAGAGCACGCCCCGGCCGAGCAGGGGCCCCTGAGGCACAGACCCCGGGCTCAAGGCCACCCCCCAGGTGGGAGCTGTGCGTGAACCACAAGATCCGACCTGCGGAACAGTCTCCTCGAAACACCAGAGTGGCTCCCCACCTTTGATAGCTGTCTATCCCCACTGCCGCCTGTCTATCGCCCCCACGCACACTGTACCTTACACCCCAGGAGCAGATGCTCAATAAATACTTGGGCAGGGGCACCTGGGTGGCTCAGTCGGTTAAGCGTCTGCCTTCTGCTCAGGTCATGATCCCAGGGTCCTGCTCAGCGGCGAGCCTGCTTCTCTCTCTCCTTCTGCCCCCCACTTGTGCTTGCTCTCTCTAGTGCTCTGTCAAATAAATAAATAAAATCTTTAAAACAAAAATACTTGGGCAGCACATGAAGTTGCCTGTAATTCTCCAAACTGGCCCCCTCACCCTGGGTTTCTTCCTCAATCTCGCCCTGGGCAGGACCGCCCTAGAGTTTCCAGTTTTCTGGAAGGGTTCCCTGCAATGCCATGCTCCTGCTCCAGAAACCAAGTTATGGGGCTCTTGTTTGTGGGGCTTCTGGTCCTCCCAGGCCGGTCCCCTTCCACAGTGGCTACTCACTTTGCCCCGTGGTAGCTGAATTTAGGCTTCTGGTCAAGATGAGGGAAAACACCAAATAAGAACTACCAAAGTCGAAGTAGTTCCAGTGGTTGGGGGCAGAGTTCACAGGGGCTGCGTGGTCTTCCAGAGGGGAACTTCCCAAGAGCTTCTTGAATCTCCAAATGTTCAAAAATGACAATAGTTCTAGAGACATTAATGATGGTCACAACTGAGTGTCTGGGGTTGCTTGTGACATCTAGTCGATACACAGTGCACAGGACCGCCCCCCACGACAAAGAATCTTCCAGACCAAAAAGTCAACACTGTGGAAGCTGAGAAACCCTGGAATATGGGAATGTTTATTTGGTTTCTGTGTTGCTCCTTAAAAAAAGGAAAAAAAATCTCAGTCCAGAGTTGTTCCTGTGCTTGTTCTCATTCTATAAAACACCTTTTCCTTGTCTGCTGTTTTATTTCTTACCTCATGACCCTCTTCCAAACAGTCGTGCTACTTCTATCACTTCTGGAGCATTGCTGACTATTCAGCGATGTTGGGACAACAGCAAAACTGCAGTGAGAGCTGGCTAGCTGGCGCCGCCCGCTCACTAGGTTCAGTGAATGTTCTAGACCACTGTCTGAAAAACCACGCATGCCTGCTTATCGTGGACCTTGGTCACTCACAAGATGCAAACACTAAGACTTACTCAGACTCGCTAAGACTTACCCAGAGTCTTATTGTGATATATTGTATTAATTTTACTTAAGAAGAGGTTTAGACAGCAAATATTTCTGGGTGAATTTAAGAATGAGTGAGAAACTGACCTCCAGCTTACTGTCTGTCTAAACAGGCAGAGGAACAGTCCCGGCTGTTTGAGCACAGGTGCTGACATCCAAACGCCTCTAGGAGGCGCTGTTCTCTCTTCAGAACAGCACTTCCTTGTCTTGAGGGCTGAGGCTTCCTAGTTTCTCTCGCAAGTGTTCAGTTCATGACTGCTCCTGATGCTGACATCAAAACTTTTCTCACGTTCATGTCAGTGGGATCAGGGAGACACCGACTCAGGAATCCTGCTCTGATTTCCTGCCCTAATGAGGAAACTGATTGGGACATTTCTGACCAGGCCAGCCCAGCATCACAAAGCATACCCTTGGGCAAACTTTACAGGTTACTCTGAATTATTAATCTTGTCTTTTATTTTATAACTCTCTGATATGCAGACTGTTCACTTATACAGTATTCTTCACCTCAAAATCAAGTTGAACCATCTCAGAGAAGTTTTGACCCACTGTTTCCGCTTCTAGAAATTTCTTGCACAGAAACACTCTACAAGGGGACAGAATTAAATGTGCTAGAATGTTCATTGCAGTGTTGTTTGTACTGTTAAAAAGTTAGAAACAATTTCAATGTCCACCAATAGGCAAATAGTGAAGTAATAATAATTCCGATACCTCCATACTAAGGAATTCTATGTTGGTGTTAAAAAGGAATGCAATAGAGCTATATGAAATGACAGAAGAAGCAAGTTGCCGAATGTATTAGCTCTAATTTGTAAAAAAAATATATATATATATATATGTATGTATTTATTTTACATATATTAAGAAGTGCTTTGGAGCACATACTGTATGCCAAAGTCTAAAGAAAAGTTATTTTTAAAATGTATACGTTGTTGGGGCGCCTGGGTGGCACAGCGGTTAAGCGTCTCATCCCGGCGTTATGGGATCGAGCCCCGCATCAGGCTCCTCCGCTAGGAGCCTGCTTCTTCCTCTCCCACTCCCCCTGCTTGTGTTCCCTCTCTCGCTGGCTGTCTCTATCTCTGTCGAATAAATAAATAAATAAATAAAATCTTTAAAAAAAATGTATACGTTGTTTGCATGAAAACATCCTATGTGTTCATTTTGTAATAAAATAAGTGTTTATTTTTGTCCTTGTAGGAAAAAAAATTACATAATCAGATTTGTTTTTTTCCCCAAGCCTGTACAAGTTGAGTTTTCTGTCACTTGCTGGTTCCTATTACCCTCTAGGGAGAGGGCTAATGCATGAGGCAGTGGTTTTTGGCAGGATTATTAGTGAAGACATCATTCTCATCCCAAAGTCCATCTTTTGGCCAGGACCAGCTTTTCTTGACTGCAGATCCTGATTCTATCAGGAAATGCTAAACATAGTTGCGTTGTCACTCTCAGAGCTGGTACCCAGGGCACTCACACTTGTGGTGGATGAGGCCTGGCGGTCTCTCACTCAGGAACTTCTAAAGAGAAAGAGAGACCACCAAGAGGCTCAGCTTCCACCTGCTTGTGGGGACTTCATCAGAAAGCTCCGAGGGCCAGGATTGTGCACACTGTCGACCTCTGTATTCCCGGCACCCAACACAGCACCCAGCAGGTCGCTCAGGATCAATAATTGGTTTTTATTTTTTTTTTCAACCCCGCTGAGCAGGGAGCCCGATGAAGGGCTCAATCCCAGGACCCCAGGATTATGATCTGAGCCAAAGGCAGACACTTAACTGACTGAGCCACCCAGGCACCTCAATGCTCAATAATTATTGAATGGATTTGTTTAAGGAGGAATTTTTGGTTCCTGTCAACTTGATTTTCATGTATCATGGGGGCAAGGGGTGTTTGTGAATATGGCTGGCAGTTCCTGGATGGCGAGTCAGGGTTTTCTCTTAGGTTCCCCATTTTGTAAAGTTGTGAGCAGGTGGACTCGCCACCCTAGTGGCTCAGAAATGATACCACGGAGTTGATCTGACCTGTCTTGGTGATTTGCAGAATGTTTCTGCTTCATGTTAACTAGATATAAATAGCCATCACCCTACACTGGTAAGTGGTGTTAATGGCCAAAGCAAAATCAAACACTTCTGGGCCATCTTTGGGGCCAGGTTGCCAATAAAAGGGCCCCAGTGGGCTTGCAATTGCCCTGAGATCCCTCCAAAGACCCTTTGGACCCCAAATTCAGGCCCCTCTGTTTCCAAAAAGGGGTTCAGTCCCCCGACTTGAGCTCTCTGAGCCAAGCCCTCTGCATCCCTCTTTCTCTGAAGGTCTTTCCAGGCTCTGCCCCCGACCAAGGCACACGACAGTTCGCTCTGCTTTGCCCAGCTCCTGGTCTGTGGCCGCCAGGCCTTGCTAGCCCAGGCCAATTGCCTCTCAATCAAAATCTCAGCCAGGTGACAGATGACACGCACCCAGTGATCTTCCCTAGTACCTATGAGGCAAACATTCTAACATAGATGCTCTGAATGGGACTTAAAGGTGGGACCTGGTAGGTGGATGTTTAATGAAAACGTGCGGGTACTCAGCTAAACATTCAGAAGGATAGAAAACAAACAAACAAACAGAGTCTTCCTTCCACCGTCCACCCCCCAGTGCCACTGTACAGAGATGAACACCCATTCACTGTTTCTTGTGTATTTTTGCAAAAATGTTTACACAAGCACACACACTCACACACATTCTGGCGGACACAAATGAGTAAACACTATACACACTCTTCTGCACACTGCTTTCTTCTAACTTAATTTATCTTGGGAGATCATTCCAAATCAGCATATGCTGATTTACCTTATTCTTTTTAAACAGCTGCATACTACTCCAAATATATGGCATACAATTTTTTGTTTTTCTTGCCAGCGGGCTTTCCTCTCCCTTCCAGGAATATTAGCTTGCATTTCCTTTGGGGAATCATCTCTCCCTCCCTGTCAATGTTGCGATTTTGGGTCGGGATGACCCTGACCCCATCTCCAGGCTTGGCCGTATGGCCGGGACCTTACCGCAATGATTGAGTCGTGGTGGACACGTGACCCTGGCCGGGGCATCGGCAGTCATGGCCTGGACTTTATTCAAACTGTTAAGGAAAGAGAAGTCAGTAAGAGACAGAGATAGGACTGTGACTTAGGCAGTAGATGGCTTTGTGACTTTCACTGCATTAGAAGCCCCCTGAAAACCCAAGGAAATTGTGTTATCAGAGACACTGGCATGCAGCTCGCCAAGGCTGGTGTTGGCTAACCCCCACGGCCATCTCCAGGCCCATTGAGCCAATGAGAAGCAGGCTGTGCCTCGGCCCCTGGTGCAGAAAAGGTGATTTGGGGATTTACCAGCTACCGCCTTGCCCCTCCTTATCGGCACGGTCCATCTTTTAACTCTCATGGACTCTCTTCCTTCCCAAGGACAATCTTTGGAGCAGCTTAGGAAACCCATGGCTTTGCCAAATTCTCGGCTGCCTCAAAGATTTATTCAGCAGGATCATCTTTCGATGTGCACAGTCCGGGGAACTAACCAAGCCCATGCTCAATTCCTGGGCCACGGTATAATTGGCAACATTTCTCACATTTGGCTCTGGGATTGGAAAATCTCTTGGCCAAAGTCTTTTGATGATCCCCACTATTTCTGCTTTGAACATTCTATTGTGGGCTCTATTTGGGGTCGCAAATATGCACTGCATATTAGGGCAAGGCTGAGGATGAAAAAGATTCTAAGTCATCACCTGGCCTGACAAGGGGCTGATGGAAGGGGATGAATCACAGGCATCACTGGGTACCTGTTGGTAAAACAAACAAACAAACAAAATGGGGGGGGCACGACAGAGGAGTGGTCCTTTCCTTCTGGGAAGACTTGTTCCAGCAAGATGAGCCACAGGCCAGAGAGAAACACCTGACAGAAGGAAGGCTCTGCCCCAGCAGAGAAGCATTTCTTCAATAGAAAGCTGCCTGCCCCCTCTGGTCCCCTTGTCTTCCTGAACCCAAGGAGGAAGGACCTTGAATACCCTGTGGCTCGAGCAGAGTAGTAGTGAATCGTACAGCAATACTCACATGGACTTGGCAATGAGAATTTGATTGTTGACAGCCAAGAATAGACTCTGTGAAGGAGACTATGTGAAAATACAACCATGGAATAAAATATGTTCTACTACCAGTACTTAGTTTTTCTTCTTTTTGTGTGGTTTTACAATTTTTCCATTTATTCACTTATGTAAAGTGAAATGATTACAAATGATCTGTTCCTAGCCCTCTTTCTGCCAAGACCTAAGACCTCCCTGGTGTCCCACGGTCCTGTGCATCCTGGTTGCAGATCTTAGGGGATTCTGTGGACTTCTGGGCATACACCAGTATGGTGGGAAGGCAATCTGACTTCTCAAGCCCAATCCAAAGGAATAAGCCGAGAAACCACAACTTGTATATAGGTTAAGCTCTCATCCGTATGGAAATACAGGACCAGTTGAGGATGAGGAACTGTAGCTGAGGAAACCGGTGTGGGATTGGGATGAGAGAGGGAAAATTCAGGGGGAGAGCCTCAGGTGACTGTGGGTTGGCCAGGGAGGGAGTACAAGCCCAAGCGAAGGCCATTGAGGAAGCCCTGCCCTGGGACTGAGAAAACCCACCAGCCACACATCCGCACCGCGCAGCCTTCAGAGATGCCCTTGACTTCCAGTTTTCCGTCTAAACTGGGGATGTCGTCAGCTCCTGTCTATAAGAGTCCCTGGCGCTTAGTGGATGCTCACCAGTGTGAACTGAATCTGAAATGTTGCCCCACTTGTCCCCTCAGACCTTTGCTCTCTTCTTTCTCTCCTGGGTCAAGAATCTGGGCCAAGTGACAGCCCCACCCCTCTGCTCCGGCTCCAGGACGCCAGAGGAAAGCCCCTCATTTTCCTTAAGTCTCACTGCACCATCCCTGTAAACTTTATTCCCATTTTACAGAAGACAGGCGGGAGGCTGGGAGGGGCAGCTGGGTTAGAGGACAGGTCTCCCGGCTCCAGGATCCGCGCTCCTCTCTCTGCAGCATCTGGCATCCTGCCGAGGGAGCGGGTGGCCGGCGGGGCCGTGGCTGTGGGGCTGTCCCTGCTCCTCGGCGCCTCCTCCCTCCCCGTCCCCGCCCCGCCCCCCTCCCTCCCTCCCCGCGCCACCCCGCCACCCCCGCTACCGCGCGCCTCCACCCGCTCCTCGCGGTGCCCCGGCTCTGCGCGGAGGCTGCGGCTCGACCAGGGCAGGCGCGGCGCGCACAGCGGGCGGAGGCGACGGCGACCGGGCACAGGGGGTCCGGCGCGGGGAACCGGGCTCAGCCCCGGCCTGCGCGAGCCGCGGCACTCGTCCACCCGAGGTCGGCCTGGGGGGACCACAGGGCGCGCGGAGCGCCGAGTGCGCGTCGGGCTGGGCCCCGCACCCGGGCGCAGGAGCGCGGGCGCGGCGCGGCGGAGCGCCGGGCATGGAACCGGCCCGGGAGCCCCCCGC
>NW_024425563.1:14296619-14468136 GCF_017311325.1 Ursus maritimus | reverse complement strand
GCGCGGCGGAGCGCCGGGCATGGAACCGGCCCGGGAGCCCCCCGCGCGGACCCGGCCGCCGCCGCCCCCCGCCGCCCGTCCCGCGCCAGCCCCCGCCGCGCCCAGGCCGCGCTCGCCTGCCGAGGCGGAGGGCCGCGGCCCCGAGGGGCTGCTGCGGCGATCGGGGTCGGGCTATGAGGGCAGCACCAGCTGGAAGGCGGCCTTGGAGGGTAAGCTCCGAGCGGCCCTCCATCCCCGGGCCCCGGGGACCCGGGGAGCCGGGAGGCGGGTCAGAGTCACCTTGGCCAAGCTCCCAGGGGGGAGGGCAGGAGCGCC
This sequence comes from Ursus maritimus, assembly GCF_017311325.1. Lineage (NCBI taxonomy): Eukaryota > Metazoa > Chordata > Mammalia > Carnivora > Ursidae > Ursus > Ursus maritimus. Next base: position 14,467,821 of record NW_024425563.1, on the reverse strand, counting down.
GGGAGGATTGATTTCAGGGCACTCAGATGCCACATGGTGGTGGTGTTGGTGGTGGTGGGGGGATGTAGCTAGGGACCACAGATAGTTACAGCCTTGACCCACCTAGGCAGCTAACTCACTCTTTGACCTTGGGAGCAGGTTTCATGCTCTGAGCCCCAATCTCCTCCAGAAAGAAAGGGGATAGTTCCTGACCGGACCTCATCTGATGGGCATGTTGAGAGGGTGGCCGAAATCTGTAGTAGTGGAAATGTTTTGGGCAAAGCGACAAAAGCTGTAGAGCCCAGAGATGGTACCCCTGCCCCGTGGGAAGTTGGGGTGGGGCGCTGGAGGTGACGGGGACACACAGGCAGGGGAGATGTGGAGACTATGCCTCAGGCTCTTCCTTGCAAGGTCATGAGTGCCTCCTACCCCTTCCAGTCAGATGGGCTCAAGGAGTGACCCCTGGCTAGCCAAGGGGGCAGTAACCAAGTGGAAAATAGATTTCAAGTTCATGAGTTCTTCTGGAAAACTTTGTGGCCCCTGATGGTGTGTGGTGTGGGAGATGCTAGAATTGGCAGGGGAGAGGGCTGACCCTCTGGGCTTCTGGGTACCCCTGACATCCCCAGTCCAAAGGTTGAGAATCTGGTCAGTATTAACTAGGGGAGCCCAGAGTCTGGGTCACCCAACCTGTAGGGACAGAGTATTAGAAAAGGAAGTCTTCCTGGAGTAGGTGACCTTTTAGGTGTGGAGAGAAGGCAGGGTGCACCGGGCTCAAGGAGTGCTGTGTTCAGGGGCCAGGTGGCCAGAACTAGTCTGTCCCTTGTGGCAAACTGAACTCTGGAGTACTGGAATGGGGGGGAGGGATGGGAAGAGATGAATCTGGAGGGCCCGGACTGTGAATGGCCACCGAGGCCTTGCCAAAGACTTTGGACTTTGTTCGGCAGGAGCTGTTGAGAGGTTTTAAGCATAGAGTGAGAGCGTGGATTTGCACTTGGAAGAGTGGCCAAGTCAGTGAGGAAGGTGGGGTGTGGTCAGGGGCGAGACCTAGCCAGCACTTGCCAGGGCAGGTGCCTTGCCGCGGAGGGAAATGTGGGGGCAGTAATGTCAGCGTTTGACCCAGAGGCTAGTGGGCCAGAGGTGTGGACTAACTCTTTGCTAACTCTGGAGGGAAGGGCAGTCTGACACCTGGATGGTGATTTGGGACAAAGGAAGCAAAGATATTGGATCATGGAGTCGAAGAGCCATCGTGGGCTGGGAAGAGTTGAGTCGAATAAAGGTGGACAAACCCCTCTCTCTGCTGGGCATTGTTGGATTTGCCTGTGATCCCCGCTTCCCTTCCGCCCAAGTTATTTCTCGAAGTTGCTCACTCCTTTTGCCTGTTTGTCTTCATTCATTCCTAAGCGTTCCTGCAGGGTCTGCCCTAACCTAACTCTAGCCCCCTGATGGTTAGGGTCACTTCAGGGGTGATGTGGTCTCTTTCAGTGCCTCTCTGGCTTGCTGGTTCCTATTTTACCTCCTGCCCCGACTTTGACCCATTCTGCTTCCTGCTCTCCACCGGGGCTGGGTGACCACCTGCAGTTAGGCTGAAGAAGGCAGGAAAATGGCCCAATGGGACACTGGCTCTTCCACCCCTGCAGAAGCTAGCTGATCTGTACTTCGTGCCTACTTGTGGCCCAGCCTTCCAGCCTTGTCTTGCCTGTCCTGGTGTGGCTCCTTACCAGGCCTGTGTCTGGGTCTCATGCCACCTCTGGTTCTCCCCAGGGTCTACCCAGAAGCAGCCCACCGTTGATGCCTGTGGTCCTCAGAGGCTCAGCAGCTGAGGCCTATGGACTTTTCTTTTTTTTTTTTTAAGTAGGTTCCACACCCAGTGCAGAGCCCAACATGGAGCTTGAACTCACCACCCCGAGATCAAGACCTGAGCTGAGATCAAGAGTTGGTCACTCAACTGACTAAGCCACCCAGGCACCCCTCCCCCACCTCCATGGATTTTTTTTTCTACAGTAGTTTTAGTGACTGGGGTCCGAGTTCAGGGTGTTCTCCTCCACCAGTGCTCTGAGGGTCTGCTGGGTGTTCCCTTGGCACCCCATCTCCTGTCCGAAGAGGGGAGCTTGGGGACCAGGACTGGTCTCTCCAGGGTGTCGCCGTGTGGGCAGAAAACACAGGACAGGGGCTGAGGCAGCTTGGGGAGGTACAAAGAACGGGAAGTCTAGAGTCAGGTAGACTCAAGCCAGATCCTTACACCATGGGCTAGCAGGTTTTCAAACTCATTTGAGCCTCAGTTTCCTTATCTACTAAGCTAGATAATGATTTCTGCCTCTCAGGGCCACACAGTGGGGTAGGCTGTGCAGGCGACTCCTCTCTCCAGCTCTCTGGACTTGACATCCTGCGTCTGTGATGGGGAAGCTCAGTTGAAACCCTTGGACTGCTGGTCTACCTACCTTGAGTCGGCTCCCCACTCCAAGCTGAAGTCCATGTAATGAACCCAGTCGGCTGACACTGAGAAACGCCGGTGATGGGATGACGGGCTGGCAGGTCTGGGGACCAAGGGCTGTGCAGCCCTTGCTTAGCCAAGTACCTGTCTTGAGACAAGTGGGAGACTTTTGAATTTGGTCAAGCTAAACACTCAGGGGGGCCTGTGCTCCTTTATTACGACGCAGTGGACATTTCCGAAGCACCCGCTGTGTGCTGGACCCCGTGCTGGGGGCTTTCACGATACTGTCCCATTTAATCCTCACACATACCCTTCAGGGGCTGGTGAGTGTTATATCTATTCTACAGATGAGGAAACAGAGTTGGAGGGTCTAAGTGTCTTGCCCAAGGACACATGTTGGTTGCTAACGCATGTTTGCCACAAGGGCCATCTGCCCTGAGAGTTCTTGTGTCCTCCCGCTTGGACCCAGGATGTCAGGCTTCGTGAGGCTCATTGGACAGAACTGAATTGTGTTTGGGATATGTGTAGCTCTCCTGCCCGTGCTCCTCAGACAACACTGTCACCTCCAGTTGGACATTTTTTTCCCTCCTCATGGGTTAAGTGAAATGGAGAACTTCTTAAATTTAAACTGGGATTAGAGCTCAGGACTTCATGACTTTCCTTAGATGAACAACTAGCTTTATAAATAGAAAGCCAAACAGAAGTTCTCCTGATCAAGCCTTCTCTCCCGGTGGCCATTAACTTTTCCTTCCACCACCCTCCCCCAGCCTCAGGGAGGGGTTGGAAAAGATGACCCGCCTCTTTGGCCTGGGTTCTAGAAAGACTGGGGGTGACTGGAGACGGGGATATTTCTGGCATCGGGGGTGGGGATGGGGAAGGGTGGCCTGGGGGTATGGCAGGGGACAGAGTGATTCTGCATATCGCCAGGCTATAGATTTTTCAGAGCTCACCGATTCTGAATTTTTAATGTTGAAAGTTTCTTGATTAGGCACCAACCCACAACTTCCTGATCAAAACCACACACATGGATTAGCAAAGCCTTTTAAAATTCAAAAATTACCAAACTCTACATTTGATAGTTTCAAAGAGTCAAGACTAAGCTCACCGGACTGTGGCTCTGACAACTCCGAGAGGTCAGCCGTGAGTCTCTTCTGGGCTCTGGGTGTGAGGGTGATGGGACATCTGTTTGGGTTGGGAGCCAGATTTTCAGCCATCCCTTCTAACATGAGGCTAAATCATATACATTTATAAACACAAGTAGCTGCATCGTCCAAGTCTATTTATTGTGGACCACTGCAGAGAGGGAACGATTGTTGAGTTAGACACTTCTTATGGCTTGAATTGTATCTCCCCCTGCTCTCCCAAAGAGCTGTGTTGAAGCATTGGAACCACCAGCACCTCAGAACGGGACCTTAGTTGCAAATATTGTCATTGCAGGTGGTTAGTTAAGAGAGGTGAGTACTGGAGTAGGTGGGCTCCTAATCCAATAGGACTGGTGTCCTTACAAGACAACAGTCACATAAAGACAGAGACACCCAGGGAGAAGGTCGTGTGATGAAGAAGGCAGAGGCTGGAATGAGGAGACTGCAAGCCAGGGATGAGGAAGGTCACTTGCAAACCCTTGGAAGCCAGGAAGAAGCAAGCAAGGACTCCCCTTGCTTTCAGAGGGACTGTGGCCCTGCTGGTGCCTTGACTGGGGACTTCTGGTCTCCAGTAGTGTGAGATAATAAATTTCCGGTGTTGTAAGCTGTCTGGTTTGTGGCGTTTGCTACCGCAACCCTAGGAAACGAATACGACGTTGTTTTGGATCGTCCAGCCCCACAGCCATCCTCTGTGAGGGCAGCAGTGAGCAACGAATCGGGACTCCCTAGAGTGTCCTTTTTCTGTCCACAGTGCTGCATCCAGGGCAGTTGTCCCCAGGAAAGAACGAAGAGGCTCCTTGGTTCTGGTGACGTTGGAGAAGCATGCACAGATTCCCTGCCCCCAGACAGCAGCTGTGTATCCGTGCGGCCTTTCCTACAAACTCAGCTGAGTTTAAGGCTGACTAAGGACACTGTCGTTCAGTGTAGGTCAATCCCTCTCAGGTTTTTGAGTAGCAGGCGGTGCTCTGTAACATGCAAGGCAATGGCTGAGCCCTACTGTAGGGAATCCAACGGTGAGTAAAGCACAGCCCTTTTCCTAAAGGAGCCTGTGGGCTCGCCACTGCCACCACCACCACGACCACCACCACCACGACCACCACCATCATCACCACCACCATCATCATCATCATGGCAATTGCAGACATTGAACCAGAACTTGCCATTCCAGACACTGTGCTAAGCCCTGAACATTGGCTTCTCATAAAACTTCTTAAGAGGCAGTTACTGCTATTCCTTCGTTTTAAAGATGAAGAAAATGAAGTAAAATAGAAGCGAAGTAACTTTGACATGAAAAGTTACTAAATCATCTAGAAGAGTGGCTGAGCTGGGATTTGAACCTAGTGAATTGGCTTAAGATGCGATACTCTTACCTTCAATGCACAAAGCGCTATGGTGCCGATGTGTATAGGCCTAGAGGGGTGCGTAGAGAAGGAGAGGAAGGATCCAGGCAGTGCACTTGCCACGGGTGCTCATCAGGCAGCTCAGGGGGGCCCTATGACAGGCTGGCATTGAGGACAACAGAGCAGACACAGAAAGAGCCCAGCCCGCGAGGACAGGCATGAGGCTCTGCTCTTACTATGCCTGCAGCCACCTGCCTTTGGACTCCCGCTGACTTGCCAGCACAGACCCTGCTCATGGGAAGGATTTCAAAATGATGGCTGCACTTGCAGGTAAAGATGGCAGACTGAACGTACACATTTTTCCTCTTTCCTTCCAGAAGCCCACTGATACGACAGTAAAGGGATTTTTAAAAAGCCACAAGGACAACAAGAACGGGAGAGAAGACAATAACAATAGAGTTGGGAGCTAGGGATCAACGATGAGAGGCAACTGCTTCCACTGGCCTGAGAAGGCTCAGAAAGCAGAGGAGCAACCTGAGTTACATGCAGGACCCCCAAAGTATGGAGATGGGGGGCACCAGTCATCACGGCAGTGAGTGAAGATAGAGCTGAAACAGGAGGGCTGGTTGAACATTTTAGAAAGGATTTAGTTGCCCAGATCCTCCTCCCAGCCCTGGCAGGAGCCAAAGGCGAAAAGGGCAGTACATTTGGGAGCAAGCAATTAAGAGGACATTTAGGTAATGAATGCATAGGATGGCCTCCCAGCCTCTCCTCCTGGTCAGGCATTCAGGAGGGAAACAGAAGAGCCTTCTCCAGGAACTCTGGCCCACCCAAGAGAAAAAACCCCAGGAGATTAGCACTGAGAGCCCCTCGAGGACCAGCCCAGCCTGGTCACTCTGCTGGGACCCCACAGTTGATAAGCCCCTCCCTGGTCTTGGAGCCTCCAGTGGACTCTTTCTTCCGGCCTTAATCAGGAACAAATAACCAAGGATCTCCAGACATCTGAGGAAACTCGATGACATGAAAACTAGAGACCAAAACAAATGAACAGAAAAAAAAGCAATTTGGAGGAAAAAGAGACTATATAGGGAGAAACAAGCTTTCTGCCCATCTCTCCTCTCCTCCTCCAAAAAACTATCAGTAATATCCTCGAAGAGATAATATATATTATATATATTATATATATATATTATATATATTATATAATTATCCTCAAACAGATAATATATATTTTATTTATTTATGGGGTGGGGCAGAGAGAGTCCCAAGCAGACTCTGTCCAGCACAAGTGCAGAGCCCAAGGCAGGCTGTATCCTATCACACCAAGATCAGGACCCGAGGCAAAACCAAGAGTCAGATGCTCAACCGACTGCCACCCAGGAGCTCCAATATGGTATCATTAAAAACAGGATGCTTTGAGAGGGGGTCTACTGAGAACAGTAGCAAACCACAACAAAACAAAAAACAACCCTGGAAATTAAAAATAATCACAGCAATGGAAAATTCAGGAGAGAGTAGGGAGATAAAGCTGAGAAAAACCTTCCAGGAAATAGAGCAAAAAGACAAAAAGATAGCGGGTAAGGGAGAAAAAAGGAAAGAAACTCAGAGGACCAATTCGAGTGGTCCAACATCTGAAAAATATGACCTCCAGAAAGTGGACAGAGATAGTGGGTGAGAAGAAACCATTGATGATATAATTAAAGAAAATCTCCTGGAACCAAAGGACGTGAGCTTCCAGATTGAACGGGCCCATTGATTGCCTACTCTAGTGGATGAAAATGGACCCAAATGAAGGCATGGCATGCATGATGAAATTTTAGAAGACTGTGTGATAAAGAAAAGATCCTAAAAGCTTCTAGGGGGTGGGGAGGGAGGGCGGAAAGCAAATGATATTAAAAAGATTGGATGAGAATGGCTCTGGAGCCATTTTTCAAGAGCAACACTGGAGCTAGAAGACAATTAAGTAATGCCTTCAGCTTCTGAAGAATTCTTTCCAACCTGTAGTACTCAGGCCTCTGGGTTCACAACTCCAGGGCCAACATTCACCGCAGGACACAGTGTGAAGGTTTGCTGCCGGGGCTGTGCAGTGCGGTGGTCCTGCTCTGCCCTTTCTCAGGCCGCTCCACCAAAACAAGGGAGTAAACCAAGGAAAAGGTGACGTAGGATAGAAGGTGCAGGAGAGGCTATACATGAGGGAGGCAGAGAGATCCTGAGGCTGCTGACAGAGGGAGATTCCAGGGCGGTGGTGACTTAGAGAGCAAAACCACATTACAGCAGCCTGGAAGGTTCTGGGGGATGCTGCTTCAGGAACATTGTTATGGACTGGATGGATACTCATGTCCCCCCAAGTGTCAATCAACAGGTGAACAGATAAACAACAACAACAAATATATATACACACACACATACGTATGTATATACATATAGTCATACAATGGAATATTATTCAGCCACAAAAAGGAATGACGTTCTGACACATGGTACAACATGGATGAACCTTGAAAACATTAAGTGAAATAAGTCAGACACAAAAGGACAGGTATTGTATGATTCCACTTACATGAAATCTCTAGAATAGGCAAGTTCATAGAGACAGAAAGTAGATTAGAGGTTGCCAGGGGCTGGGGGAGGTGGGAACTGGGAGTGAATGCTTAATCAGTACCGAGTTTCTGTCTGGGTGGTGAGAAAGTTTTGCAAATAGACAGTGGGAATAGTTGCGCAACATCCTGATTGGAATTAATGCCACTAATTGTGCACTTAAAAATGGTTAAAATGGCAAGTTTAATGTTATGTCTATTTTATGATGGTAAGAAAAACATAAATAGAGTCTACGTCTAAGGTCTAAAAGGGTTCTTGCATTAAAAATAAAATAAACATTTTCGGTGATCACAAAAAATAAATAACAATTAAAAGGGGGAAGGCAGAGGCTCGGGGGGGAGGGGTTGTGAAGAGGGTGGAAGGTGCAGGGTGGGCAGGATTCCAGGGGTAGCAGCGGAGGAGAAGAGCTGTGGGGGCAAAGACCCAGCCCCGGGGGCTGTGAGGACGGGCTGGGTTATTTCAAGGAGTCCACGTGGCTGAAACCGGGAGCAGGTAGAGAAGCAGCAGGAGGTAAGAACTGGAAAGCTCTGGCTCCCAGAAGTGCAGAGCCCTGGACGGGGGGTCGGTTCAGGCAGCGGGGTCATAGATTCACAGCTGGGCTCCAGAAGAGTGGTTCTGAGACTTAACTAGAGTCATTTAGGACTTGTTAAAACTCCGATGGCTGGGCCCAGGCCAGAGTTCCACGGTATCAGGCCCTGGGCCTTGGTGGTGGGGCTTGGTGGTGGGGTGGGTGGCCGGGTATTGAACCGCTTTCTTCTCTCCTCAGACACCACCACACGTCTCCTGCTGGGGGCCATCGCTGTCCTTCTGTTCGCCATCCTGGTGGTTATGAGCATCTTGGGTGAGCATGGGTGTCCGAGCAGTGTATACACACCTTGTCAAAATCATGTCTAATTCGGTAAAGAAAGGTTCCGGATATACCACGTATTCCGTAGGGCCCAAAGCATAGAAAACAGAGTGCTGTTTCTAGGTGAGAGTTTAGCCTAAAAGAATATATTCAGACAATGACTCTCCATATCCCCTTTACTAAGCCACGCGGGGGAGTGGCCAGGTGACTTCGAGATTGTTCTACACGAGCCAACTCGAGGTGAGTTAGATAGGCACTGCTTCTTGGAGGAGACAGTTTTGGGGACAAGGGCCTTTAAAGATCACATTCATTCATTTAACAAACATTTATGGAGCCCTGCTGTGTGTTAGGCCCCCTAAATGCTGAGGATTAAAAAAAAAAAAGAAAGGATGAATATGACATCATCTCCCCTGCCCAGTGATGGAGGCATCACTGCGAGGGGGCTTCCCATGTGGGACCGAAAGGGAGAAAGGAATAAAAGGGAGGTAATCCTCTAAAGACAGGCAAAGCTCTATGACCAGGAGATTGGGCTGCTTTTAATGGATTCAAGTCAAAGTGTGTGGTGGGTTCCGAAGGGTTTGCGAACTGATTTCAGGGCCTGTCTCTAATCTTTGAGAAGCACCGTAAGACCAGAGGTGGGCAGCTTGAAAGGGGAGAGAAGTCCAATGATAGTATTAGCTCCCACCAAACCCTCCCCTTTGGGCATGCATGACAATCAGGGGATTTGTGAGTGTTTACAAAAGAATATGGTGATTGCTACTGCCAGCTTGGATTCATCTAGAATAATTACTACAAATTAAATTGGTTTCCTTTTGTCCTCGTGCTAGGTTGGGGAGGTCAGAGCAATGAGAAGACATAGCGTGTTGTGATTTTCGTAAAGCACAACAGAATCTCTTTGGAGGTCCTTGTGGAAAAGCAGTTGAAATGTGCCCACGCCATGGTCAATACTCCCGGTGGTCCTACTTCTCACCGAGCAGATAGGCCGGAGTGTCAGTGACTCACTTGGTGTCAGTGTGGCTGTATATCCCTCGCGGCTGGGGCACCACGAGCCTTTTCTTGGCTCTGTCCCCGTCTACATTTTAATCAATCGCTTGTATGAAAACAAACAAAAAGATGCTTATGGAATTTGTAGGTGATACAAGGATGTGAGCTCAGGATGACAGATGACAGGTGCTTAATATGACAGGTGGGGAAAAAATCAAGATTAAAATATATCTCTCAAAACTCAAGTGAGCCAATGCGAATGAGATACAGGTGGAAGAAATAAAAATAAGATCTTCAGTTGGATTTAAAAGGTGATTGATACATGTTCTGGACACAGGGGAGACCTGGCTTGGGAAGAGAGCACATGCAAACAGTCGAGGAGTATGTCTTGCATGCCCAGGAAAGCCCACGTATGCACATACCCACTGATTCTTTTCCTGGAAGCAGTCTGTAGACTGGAAAGCCCGTAGCCACTGGAAGGAGTATGGCAATCACTGCTGCAGGGGGTGGGGCCACATCTCGTGTGTTCCAGTCTGTTCTGGGGGCAGCATTCTGGTGCCAGTGTGGACACACCACAGGCAGGACGGAGAAGGATGTGGACAGCATCCTCTGCAAGGAACTGTGGAAGAGGTGGTGTCTATTTAAACCTGGATGAGGGGAGGCTGGCTGGCGTCCTTCTTCAAGTAGGTGGGAGAAGTAGGGCTGGGCTCCCTCTGGGTCACGCAGAGGCAGATCCGAAATCCGTAGGGCTAGGTCCCAGGAAGGCAGGCTAGGACTGTTAGCTGAACTGTTAGCTAATGAGGGCATGGCCAAGGAGATCAGGCCCACCAAACCTGCTGATGGTTCCCACCCTGGCTGGAGAGCTGGACACGTGGCTTCCAGGTCCTTTCTAAATCTGTGTTTCTGGGCTTTCATGCCTCGGGGACTCTGGGAAGAGAGAGGAGCTCTTAACCCAGGGGCTAATCTGCTGTCACTTCTGCTGGTGGTCACGCCCCTGCCAGCCTCCCCAGTTTTCCTTCCCTGTTTATTGGGTCACCAACCTTTTCCCTGCCGGGCACTGTGAGAGGGGCTCATGTGGGGAGACAGCCACCTGAGGCATCACCGGAGGGCACCAAAGTCAGGCAGGTGGAGGGAGCGCTGGGTCGCTGAGTGGGATTCTTCAGGCCTGAGCTGGGGCCCAGCCTGTTGTCAGGTGCTGAGTCCTCTCTGTCTCCCCTGCAGCTTCCAAGGGCTGTATCAAGTGTGAGGCGCCCTGCCCGGAGGACTGGCTGCTCTACGGAAGGAAATGCTACTTCTTTTCTGAGGAGCCAAGGGACTGGAACACAGGCCGACAGTACTGCCGTACTCACGAGGCCGCGCTGGCGGTGATTCAGAGCCAGAAGGAGCTGGTGAGTGCTGGGCGAGGGGCGACCTGTGGGGAGAATCCCACTCCTGGGGTGTGGCATCCCCCCGTGACCTGTTTCCAGAGCATGTGCAGCCTGGGGTGGGCTGGTGGGCCCTGTGGGGTCTGAGCCCATTTCCGAGGGGCTCCTGTGTCCACTGCCGTGGTGAAGGCCAACAATTTCAATCCAAGGCTGGTTTGCTGAGCTCAACTCTGTATCACAGAGTGTGAGAACCACAAATTGTGAAAAAAGAACACATTGATACCTGCTCATCCAAATCAGGACATGAGCTCTCGCTGAACACCCACAACAGCATTCTCAGTAGAAAAGTGAAGGAAACACAATGAATGAGTCTGTTGTCCGTTTTGGATTTTGAGGGTAACAGTGGTGTGGCAATCCAAAATAGCAGGTAATCAAAAAATCACTTCTGTTTGTCTCTGATACACAGTAGAGTATCTCCCTGCTGCAGAGAGAGGCCCAGAAGTACGTGGGTAGGACAATCATACTGAACATTATGATTTGTCCCAGATCATCCATCGAGTGGGCAATCCCAGGCTTCCTGCAAATCAGGGATGCTGACTGATGGGCTGGACCACTGAGCTAGGAGGATAAACCTTGTTCTAGGCTTCCTGGTCCAGCAGGCACGCTCCCAACTGCTGGGAGGGAGGTCAGCATGAGTGCGGGGCACTCTGTGACCCCAGCTCCTTACGGGGGTGCGGGATGCTGTGAGGGACTCCCCCTTTCAGTGTCTATATATCCCAGGAGCCAGTCTTCTCAGCTGAGGTTAGTTTTGGGATGTATGAACAGTCAGGAAACTGCAGATGACTCAGGTTTCCCTCTTTCCTTGATACAGGAGTTTATGTTCAAGTTCACACGGAGGGAGCCCTGGATTGGCCTGCGCAGAGTCGGGGACGAATTCCACTGGGTTAACGGCGACCCGTTTGACCCAGACACGTAAGCTGAGGCTTCATTTTCTGGCCACTGAACTTAGGCCTAGCTCCCCGGACACAACCTCCGGAGGGAGAACCACTGGGTTCTGTGCTAGCTAGAGCTCCTAACATCCAGGTGCAGCAGCATGTGACTGAGATAATGACAATGTAGATGGCTTGACCCCTCTCTCCCCTAATGTCCAGCCTGGTTTGGTGGCTCTACTGTATGTAGTCATTAGAGCTTCCAGCCTCGGGGCCCAGGCTCTTTCCATCTTGTGGCTCCCTGCCCGAGAGCGACTCATCTGTGTGGCTCAGAGGAAGGGGAAGACATGCCCTGGATGTCCCTCTGCATTGGCCAGAACTTAGCCACATGACCACAGCTGCCTGCAGGGGAGGGTGGGGATGGGGCCTCCATTCTGCGCAGCCATGTGTTGCCTAAACATTATTTCTATGGAAGAAAGGGGCTCTGACCCTGGGTACCGTGAACACTCCCTTAGAGAAAATAGAGCCTGAGGGTGCTGGTGGTGTGTGCAGTGGTGGGATTGCTTGTGTGGCCCAAGTGGGGTGGACGTGAGAGTGTGCTGCTGTGGCAGGTGTGCGATACCAGGGCCTGGTTTGTGGGGTGCTAGTGGCAGGGGTCATGGGTCGTGGGGGTGGGAGTGTCTGGCTGTGACAGTGGGGGTGGTGATAGTGAGTGTGTGTGGGGGTGCAGTCCAGGCTTAGGGGAGCACAGGGGAGGGCATACAGGGGAGTAAGAACCTCAGTTTCTAGTCCAGCCCCTAAGGCTCAAGGTTCAAATAGGCCCTGAGGACCCAGCTGGGGGCACAGCTGCTCACCTGATGATGATGATGATGGAGGAGGGTCTCCAAGGCAGGAGAGGTGGGAGGCATCCAAGACCCCCAGCCCTCTGCCATGGCCGGAAGCTGGCAATCAGCCACCTTACCCTTAGGGGTGGGCTTAATTACGGCTTAGCCTCCAGGGGGTGAGCATCCTGTCGGCTCGTTCCCTCCTATGCCCTGGCTCCTATGCCCTTCATTTTGCACCCCCTCTTTGTCCTCATTGTCCCTTCCTTTTTTTCTCTTTTTCCTGCCTTCATCCCAGATCTATCCTTAGGGCTGCTGAGAAGTCTTGCACTTTCTGTTCCTCTCTCTCCTCTTCTGGAAGCCTCCGGCTCCCAGAACCTGGGAGAGCCCTGGAGGCTGGGGATCACCAGCGTGCCGACCAACTGCCAACCAAAGGGCCATTAGGCCATGTTTCTCTGGCACTGAGGTGGTCCTGCCCAGCACTCCCTCGTGAGATCATTCTGGTGCCCTCTCTTGTGAGACCCCAGCTCCAGCCTTGGCAGGGGGCTCAGATCGGGGTGACCAAATGAGGTTAAGAAGAAATATAGAAATTCAAAAGGAATGATTTTAGGTAGAAAGAACCCCTTCCCCCACATCTAGCGATGATATCAGTGAATTGGTGGGGAACTCAGCCTGGGCAGCAAACGCCGGGGTTCATCAGGTCCAGCCCCGTGAGGTAGTTTCATTCAGCTCCTCTCTGCTGGGCTCTTCCTGGGCTAGACGCTGAGTGCTGTAGGGGAGCCAAGATGAGAGAGGCCCAGAGCGCACTGTGCAGGTGTTGACCACCTAGGGGACTGGCGGGGACAGAGACACAGGCCTCCATGTCCCACGGTGCAGGCAGGCACAGGGAGGCTGGGCAGAGGGTGGTCCTGAACTGGATTCTGGCTCCTGGGACAAGTGAGCTGCCTCTGGAAGGAAGCGGAAGCAGGATGGAAAAGTGCAGGGTGTGTTCGGGAGATGTCTGTGGGCATCCTCAGGGTGGCTGGAGCCGTGTTGCACACAGTAGTAAGCACCTGTCTCTCTTGTCTTCTGGCCATAGATTCCCCATCTCAGGTCTGGGAGAGTGTGTCTTCGTGGAGCCCACCAGGCTGGTGTCAACGGAGTGTCTGATGACCCGGCCCTGGGTGTGCAGCAAGATGGCCTACACGTGAGGTGGGTCAGGCCAGAGGCGGCCCTCCAGCCAGGCCCCGAGACCAGCCTGCCCCAGGCTCCTCTCCAAGGCGAAGCAGTGAGGAGGGTGCCCTCTGCCCCCAGCCTCTGTTCCAGGTCCCACAGCCTTGGTTCCTGGTCTCATTGGCCCCAGGCAGGTCCTGTGGCTCAGCAGTCAAATCCCACATACTCAGTAGTGTAGGCATCCCCGAAACACACACACACGCACACACACACACACACGTGCACATACACACGCATGCCCAGGCATGCACACAGTCCCTTCTCAAGTTCAGAGCCCACTCTTAGTCACCCCAAGTCCCGCCCTGGCCCCGCGCTGCAACATGTCTCCCCCATGCGGCCCTGGTGCTCGGAGGCAGGGTGGCCGCTGCCGCAGATGGCATTACTGTCAGCACAATCGTTTCTCTCCTGGCTGCTGGGGAGGCAGGAGGGCGGGCTTCCCCACACGGGGCCCCCTACGTCCACCCTCCCTGCCTTGCCCGGGGCTCTCAGGCAGGCCCCTGCTGTAGCTGTGGTGCTGTTGTGCAGGTCACTGGTGGAATAAAGAGATGACTGGCGTCCAGAGAAATTGGCTGCCATTTGTTCCAGGGTCATGGCTTGGGGGGGAGCAGAGGGACACATCTCTGGGTGCCTGTCTGTGGGGAGCCACCACCCAGGTGCCCTTGATTAGTGTGGCAGGTGGCAGCGTGTAGGAACCGAGGACAAAAACACATTCTGTGGCCTCAGGGCACCACTGAATTTGGCTGGGCTACCGAGTTATTCTTAGATGTCTGAAGGGTGTGTTCCATTTGGTTCCTTCATTACTATTCAACTCGATATGACAAACGTTTATTCACATCACACCTACCACGTGCCAGACACCATGCCAGGCGTGGGGATCAACAGCTTTATCCCCCGAGGAGCTCACAGGGAGCAGAGGCAACAGCTTGGGAAGCACCAGAATGTTCTGGAACACAGCTGAGGGATGGTTTATTCTGCCTTAGGGGAGAAGGGGTGAAGTGAGCGGGAGGATTAGCCCTGCAGAAAAGATGATGTTCATGGTGGGTGGGATAAGAGTGTGTGGAGGTCCTAAGGCCTCTTGTTTTCCTCAGTTGGCCTGGGGAGGAGGTGGGGGTCTGGTAGTCCCCCTGGGCCTCTAAAGGCTCCAAGTGCCACCACCCCAACACACACACACTGCTGGAGCCCCAGAGCTCGCCGCCGTGGGGCCTGGGCCGCCACAGCCTCCTCTCAGTGCCCCGGGGTTGGCTGAGACGTGGGCAGCCTGCCTGCGAGCCTTGTGTAGGTGAATTTGGGTCCTGGCCCATTTTCAGAAAATAGCTCAGTGGGAAACCAGGTCCTGCTTTGCTCTGTTCAGTCCTTTTACTGTTGGTTTTCACACAAACCTGTCGGCTTGGTTTTGTTGAACTTTCTGCCTGCTTTCCAGATACCTCATAAAATACGGGCATTTTTGTGACTTCCTATTTTGTCTTTAGTGGGAAGCCAGTGAGGAACCTGAGTGTAGGATAAAGAGGTGACAGCAATTCAGTGTGGTGGTGGTGCCCCGTGGGGATGGCAGGAAGCCCACCACCTTCCTTGCACCTGTGGAAGTGTGTCGGGGGACTGAGGGCTGAGGAAGTGGTCAGCCGCAGCGGCGGCTACTGTGGGGGAGGCATGGGGATAGTCTCCCTCCCACTGATTCTCAGTCATGCACAGGCCCATGGTCCTCACCAGGGTCTTCCCCTCAAAGATGGTGAGGCTCAAAAGCCTTGCAGGTAGTACCCACAGAAATGTCCGAGGCAGGAAATGCTGCCACAGGTGGTGAAACCGTACCTGGCAGGGTCCCAAGGCCCCGAGGAGTGGTCACGGATAGCCCGGGCTTCCGAGGTCTCCTCCTGCCCGGTGGGTTCAGGTGGGGAGAACCGGGCCATGAGGGGGCTGGGAAGGGGCAGTCGGACAAGACAGGGGACGATGAACCCGTGCCATTCGGATCTTACCTCTTCTTCAGTTATCCAAAGCCTGCCACCTGCGGCTTCCAAGGACACACCGGCAAATCAGCTCTCCTGACCTTGGCTTTGTCCTGGGAACACACCACAATTCGAAATCAGTTTAGTAGCTAAAGGAACCCTGACTCAGGGTCGCCAAGGTTTTCAGAGTTTTCCCATCTGGTGCCTACCGAGGAAGGAAACACAAGACAGAAACCAAACACTGGCACACCGAACTCCGGAAATGTAGGCCACCCTTCCCAAGGTTAGACGGCGGCTAAGCTCCTCGGGCTCCCACAAGGGCTGAGGCCACCCCGTTTGTGGGGACGCAGTGCCCGGTGCTGTGCTCTTGGTGGCCACACGGAGCAGCACCGTGGGCAGGCACCCTGCTGGTTTCCGACACCCCCCTTCCCCCCACCCCCGCTGGAGCCGGCCTCTCCCGCCGCCTCAAGGGCCCCAGGGCCCACCCTTCCCCAGGCCCCACTCCTGAGCCCGTTTGGAAGAGTCTTCCTTGCCGAGGCTTCCCCCTGGCGTCGAGAGTGTGCTTACCTTGGAGCCTGGGCTGCTGCTCCCTGGGTGGATGTGAGCCCAAAGCCCAGTCCCGTCCTCAGTGAACCCCTGCAACAGGCAGGGCCCCCGTAGAAGGCTGAGCGCATACAGCAGGTGCTCCTCAGACGGCCTCTGTGGAGATGGAAGACAGGGAGGACCACGTGAGCGTGAGGTGCTGTACGGCCAGGTCAGCTCGTGTCTGCTTAGTCCGGCTCCTCCCGCCTGTGCTTACAGATGAGGAGAAGGCTCAGAGAGGTTAAGGGACCGGCTCCGCACCACACAGCTGCGGGGTGGTGGAGGCGGGATTCGAACCCACCCTCACCTCACTGGGCCCTTGGGAAGCCACTTGTGTGGCAGGCATGGCCCTTGCCTAGCCGGCTCTGAGGCCAGCTCTGGGGAGGGAGGGTTGGGGGGTGGCCGTATGTGGGGAGGGGGGGGCACCCTGGGAAAACAAGATGGATGCCCGCAGGCGATTCTTTTTCTGGACACTTCTATCTCCTTCATATGATTTTCATTTCAATTACCCACAGAGTGGGGGTAATGCAAATGACTTCTGTCCTTTTCCTCCTTCAAGGTCGGGCTGGAGCCTCCCTCAGACGCCTCCCTGGACAGCAGCAGCTCTCAGTGGCCACTCCCTTCCCCCAAACCTTCAGCATTTAAGACCGAGCCTCTCACATGGCCCGAGTCTCCCGGCCTTGTCGTCTGTGACTCCTCTCTTCACTCCATCTGACTGCGCCGTCATCTGATTATAAACCCCTGGACAGCAGGGATTGTGTTGTTGGCCTCTTCGCAGCACACATAGCACCAGCTCAAAAGATGGTTCCCGTGACAGTCGGGAACCGTGTGCCATGGGGGAGACAGCAGAGGCTGCTACGGTCAGACTTGTCTTTTAAGCTTTGGTGGCCATGGCGTGGTTTTAGAGGCGCAGCAAAGATAAATCTTTAATGTGCTTTGCTTCAATTACTTGAGCTCACTAGCATTCCCTAAGCGTGCACATACTGGGTGGGCTAAGTGGGGGGGTGGCCCAGAGCTACCGTGAGGCACTCCAGAATGTCCTTTGCAACATGCATAGAGCCTGCGATGGGGACATGGCTGTGAATGGAAACCAGGCATCGCTGAGTGGGCTTGGCTGCTGAAGGCTCCGGGGCTCACCAGGATAACTGTGCGAATGTCACTGTGTCGTTCTGTAAAAGATGACCTGGTTTTCAGAAAGTCCCACTGCCTGCTGAGTGCTTACACCAGGAGGGGGTGGAGGTGGGCGAGGTACCTGCCTCGTTTCTCTTCTTGGTCTGTAGTGTATGGGACTCAAACTGGGGGCGTCAGGAAAGCCTCCTGCCACCTTCATCAGAGATCCCCGCTGTCCGTCGGGGCAGCCTGGAGTGACACATACTGGGTCTGGCTCCGAAGACCTGCCTGAGACTAGTGTGGGGCTGGCTCCCCCGACCAGCGGTGCTGGGGCTCAGGCCGCTGTGCTAACCCTCTCCGACCCCAGGCTTCCCCTCTCTAAAGCAGAAATCGTGCCTGCCCTGCCTGCTTCACAGGGTTTTGAGAATTGTAGGGATTAGAATTTCAGGATTCAGAAATTACCTACCCTGTTCTCACGATCCATGAGGCCCAGAGAGGTTAAGTACCATATCCGGGGTCACACAGCTGGCAGCAGAGCTAGAACTCAGGAACCTCCTGTTCCCTGCTTATATTCTTATTTTGTCGCGTGTCCTGGTTTATTTGTTTACTTTTCACCATCCTTGCAGGAGTGTAAGCTCCTAGAGGGCAGGGGTCCACTCTCACGCTCCTTTGTTTCTCTAGCATCTGGTACATACAGTAGGTGCTCAATAAATATGTGTTGAACTAAACTAACCTTGACTGCTAGTTCCGATGCTCTTTCCTCTACACCATGCTGTCTCTGATCCTGGGAACCTGTACTTCCAGCTCAGCCTCCCACAGAGTATGAAAACTTGCAGATGCGTTAGAGAAAACGATAAGCAAGGTGCTGAACCGCCTTGCAGTTCCCGTTAGGGTCCTGTAGTTTATAGCACAGAGTCCGTCTGAGCAAATACATACGCCGATAAGACAAGATTGGAATAAGGATAACAACTAACATGAACTAAGAGCTGATTAGGGCCAGGCGCTGTGCTAAGCATTTTATACATGAAGTGTCAGGCCCATGGTAAGTGCTTAAAAAAGGGTACTATTTGGGCACCTGGGTGGCTCGCTCAGTTAAGCCTTTGACTCCTGATCTCACCTCAGGTCTTGATCTCAGGGTCGTGAGTTCGGGTCCTGCACTGGGCTCCACACTGGGCATGGAGGCTACTTAAAAGAAAAAAAAAGGTATTACTATCTTCTTTAACGATAATGTAAGTTGAGTAGAATATTAGAGTATGCTAGCTTCCGCAATAATGCCCGGATTTCAGAGGCTAACAAAGTAGTTTTTTTTCTGGCTCACACCATAGATTAAGGAGGTCAGTGATGGGGACCAGCTTTGCTCCATTCAGGGCCTTTGGATGTAGCAGTTCACGCAGGACATGTTTCAGAGGATGTGATAGATAGGACTTCCATGCAAGCCTTTTCACTTTCCTTCAGGGTGCATGGAAAGATCCTAGTTCCCAGTCCCTTTGAAGTTGGGCACCCAGTGACTTGCTTTAACCAAGAAAAAGTGATGCAAATCATCTCCAGGTGGAAGCATTTTTTAAAAATTTATTTTAAATTCAATTAATTAACATACAATGTATTATTTTTGTCAGGGGTACAGGTCTGTGATTCATCAGTCTTATATAATACCCAGTGCTCATTATATCACATGCCCCCCTCAATGTCCATCACCCGGTTACCCCATCCCCTGCCCTTCCCCTACAGCAACCCTCAGTGTGTTTCCTAAGATTAAGAGTCTCTTATGGTTTATCTCCCTCTCTGGTTTCTTCGTCTTGTTCCATTTTTTCCTCTCTTCCCCTATGATCCTCTGCCTTGTTTCTTAAATTCCACATATCAGTGAGATCATATGATAATTGTCTTTCTCTGATTGATTTATTTCACTTAGCATAATACCCTCTAGTTCCATCCACATTGTTGCAAATGGCAAGATTTCATTTTTTGATGGCTGCATAAGATTCCTTTGTAGATATACACCACATCTTCTTTATCCATTCGTCTGTCAGTGGACATCTGGGCTCTTTCCATAGTTTAGCTATTGTGGACATTGCTATACGAACATTGGGGTGCAGGTGCCCCTTTGGATCACTGCATTTGTATCTTTGGGGTAAATACCCAGTAGTGCAGTTGCTAGGTCATAGGGTAGCTCTATTTGCAACTTTCTGAGGAAAGTTTTCCAGAGTGGCTGCACCAGCTTGCATTCCCATCCAGGTGGAAGCATGTAAGAACCAATGCACTCTTCTTCATATGTTCCCTCCCCTCCCCCACTGTGACTTGTTTATTTGGAGGTTTCATAAGGCTGAGACATCCTGGAATGCTAAGTCGCTATGTAGGGGACAGGTCTCCTGGGCAGTTGTCTGGACCTGCAGCAAACTGTGAGTGCGAAATCAAGACTCTGAGATTTGTACTGGTCCTAGCATATCCCCCCCTCGACTAGACAGGGGCCAGCTGGGAGGTGGCATGCACTCTGCCCACAGACCACTGGCCAGGACAGTCGTGGGAGGCTGAGGAGTGCAGTCGAGCTGTACGCGTGTCTGCACGGAGATTCTCGATTCTGCATGTTGGTGTCGTTGATCAATTTTGGACAATTCTTCACCTTTACCTCTCTAAATATTTCTCCTGCCTTGCCCTTCTCTTCTTCCCTCCTCCTAGGACTCCACTTAAGGCTATGTGATATTATCACATGGTTCTCTAATGCTTTATTTATTGTTTGTTTGTTTGTTTGTCAATTGCACAAGAAAAGCCAGCTGGGATTTTGACTGGGATTGCACTGGATCTGTAAATCAAAGTGAAGACCTATGCCATTTTAATAATTTGACTATTCCATTCAACAGCGTAGATCTTCCATTTTTTAAAAGTTTTTAAAAATGTCAGCAACTTGTTACAAGTTTTAAGAGTAGAATTTTTGCACATACATTTTTAAAACTTATCCTCAAGCTGCTTCAGGCGGCGGGCAAGATGGCAGATGTGCAGACTGAGCGTGCCTACGGAGAGCAACCAACCATCTTTCACAATAAGAAGAGGGTCCTGCTTGGAGAAACTGGCAAGGAGAAGCTCCGCAATACTACAAAAACATTGGTTTGGGCTTCCAGATGTCCAGAAGGCCATTGAGGGCACCTATATTGACAAGAGACGCCCCTTTACTGGTAATGTCTCCATCCGAGGGCGGATTCTGTTGGTGTGGTGACCAAGATGAAGACGCAGAGGACCATTGTCATCCGCCGAGACTACCTCCACTACCCCCAAAGGTACAACCTCTTTGAGAACATCCACAAGCACATATCCGTGCACCTGTCCCCCTGCTGCAGGGATGTCCAGATCGGTGACAATGTCACAGTGGGCGAGTGCCAGCCCTTGAGCAAGACTGTGCATTTCAACGTGCCCAAAGTCACAAAGGCTGCTGGCACCAAGAAGCAATTCCAGAAGTTCTGAGACTAGACATCTGCCCATACCGCCCCCTCCCCCCGCAAATAATTTCCCAATTAAAAAAAAACCAACCTATCCTCAAATATTTTTTTTTCAGGCTCCTACAATTTTTTAAAAAAACTTCATAGTCCAACTGTTTGTTGCTAGTATAAAGAAGTAGAATCAATTTTTGTGTATTGACCTTTTATCCTACAATCTTGCCAGATTGACTTGTTAGCTTGAGTAGATTTTTTTTTGCCACCTGCTTAGGGTTTTTAACGGCATGATTATGGCATGTTTTATTAAAGCATAACATGGGCCATCACCTTTCCAGCTCCTGAAATCAATTTCCACATTTCTCTGTCCAGCTGTTAAGCCAATGCTCTGTACTCTCTTTTAGGTGTTTGTTACAATAGCACTTCACTTTCAGGAACCAATGTCCATATTAGTTGGGATAGCTTAGCTGCTAGAATAAACAACCCTAAAATTTCAGAGTCTCGCATATAATAAAAATACGCTTAACGCTAGGGAACAAAATGAGGGTTGCTGGAGGGGAGGGGGGTGGGGGGATGGGTAACTGGGGGATGGGCATTAAGGAGGGCACGTGATGGAATGAGCCCTGGGTGTTCCATGTAACTGACGAATCACTAAATTCTACCCCTGAAGTAATAATACACTGTATGTTAACTAACTTGAATTGAAATAGAACAAAAAAAAAATAACTCTATAAGACCATAAAAATATATAATAAAAATACTTATTTCTTGCTCTTTTGTGGTTTTGTCCCGTGTGGGTTTATTAGGAGGCCACCAAGTCATTCTGTCCTGGGCTGCTTCTGTCTGGTGGCCCGACCATGCTCCAGGCCCTCAGAGTCCTTCAGGATCTTCCACATCTGGCCAGAAATTGAGGGAAGAGAGGGTGGATATACGTGTGACCGTTTTTTAGGGCCCCGTTCTGGTCATATTTATCTGCCAAGCAAGCTAGGACATATAATCTAGCTGTGGGTCCAGCAAGAGGAGGACATGGCTTTGGGGAATATGCAGCCAGTCTTTACCACATGTAGTATTATCCCCATTTTACAGATACGAAAACTGAGGCTCGAGAGATGAAGGGATTTCCCAGCTTTTAGGGTCGTGAACAACAGTGCCTGGAACTGAGCCCAAGTATGGCGGACTCCCAAGCTCCCGAAACACTGTCAATACTGCCTTCTCTCCTACTGCCTCCCTCCCTGGCACCTGTGTTGGCTTTCTTTTCTTTTTTCATTTTTAAAAAAATGTTATTTTTATTTTTTTATTCTTTCTCAAGTCTTTATTTAAACTCCAGTTAGTTAACTTACAGTGTAATACTAGTTTCAGCTGTAGAATTCGGTGACGCGTCCCTTCCAGGCACCACCCGGAGCTCCAGGCCTGTGCTATCTTAAGACGGTGATGTTTCTTTTCCCGCCCAGCACGGCTTCCTCCAAACATCTGTGTTTCCCTTCTGGTTCTGGCCTTTGATCTAGCAGTGGGTACTCTGTGCTTTCCCGAGCAGCCCAGTCCACAGGCTTAGTCTGCAATGGGTAAGGATCCTGAGAGCCACTGCAATAAAACGTAAGACATTGAAACAGAACATAAAAAGACACAAAAGCAGATGTCAAGTGGTTTCTTTCCAAGAGTTCCTATACTCCAGTGTTGTTTTAGACGCCCTGTCAAACCCAGGTGTCTCAGGAGAAAGGACTGCAGGGGTCCTATATGTTGGCACGTGTAAAACGACAGTTAAAACCTGGACTTAGACGGTCTCACAATACAGGCTGTCCAGCTCCTCGCTGTTTCTTCCCTATGGAGTGGGGATTAGGGTTGTTGCTGGGCAGTGGGTTTTTTCCATCTTCAAGTGGTGCCAGACCACTTGAATAACGGAATTAGATCTTCTAAGGGAGATCTGCTGGAGGAAACAGATCTCCCAAGAGGAGCTTTGTGTGGCCCAAGTGGGACAGTGTGCGAGGTGTGGGGGGGGGGGGGGTCCCAAGGCATCTGCTTTAAAGCTCAGTACGGGGGCGCCTGGGTGGCTCAGTCGGTTAAGCGTCTGCCTTCAGCTCAGGTCCCAGGGTCCTGGGATCGAGCCCAGCATCGGGGTCCTTGCTCAGTGGCAAGTCTGCTCCTCCCTCTCCCTCCGTGATCTCTCTCGCTCACAGTGTCTGTCTCAAATAAATAAAATCTTAAGAAAAAAAAAATAAAGCTCAGTACTGACAGAAAGGAAGGACTGAACAGGAAGCTCAGAGGTCATGAGGTCATGAGGTCACCATCCCATCAGTGTTACATTTATACTTTGAATTTAGTGTATTCTCTGCTTTTCCACGTATTTAATATTTGCATAGGCTTAAATATTCTAGGGACTAGTTAGAAAATAGGTAAGTCAGACTCACAACATACATACACCTGGTTCTTGGACCAGGCTCCTGGGCGTGACCTCCATGGGCTGTGATCCCTGGTGGCGCATTCACAATTTAAAAACTACATATGCTGGAAGAGTTCTGAAGTTCTGTCCTAATCTTCTTCATGGATTTTTATGTAATTTGAATCTTGGCTGAGTTGAACTGAACCAAGTTCACGTATTGGCAGCATTTAGGATTTTGTTGGTATTATCTGAATTCTGGGAGACCCGGAATTCAAAGGAAAGGTAGGTTGAAGGGGCAAGAAAATGGGTTGAATAATTTGCTGATTTGGCCAAGTATTTGACTACTTGTGCCTGGCATTGTAATAGAAGCTCCAGAAACAGAGAGGAAAGGCAGCCTTACCTGCAAGGGTTTTATGGAGAGGGGACATCAGGAAAGAAATGCAGACAGTACAGCACAGTGAGAACTATGCACAAGGGGTTGGGAATGGGGACGAGGGACACCGACCTTGTCAGGAGGGTGAGGACAGGAGAGAGAGAGAGGGGCACAGGCTGCTTCTCACGGGGCATCGCATGAGAAAAGCATGAAGGTCCAAAGCAGGGATGCTTGGCAGGAAAGAGCTCTCTCTGCACAGGAAGAAAGCCTGAAGATGGAGGCAGATGGGCTTGTGGGAGGGAGTGGGGGTTGAGGGGCTCTGCAGACCTGGATTTCTCTGGGTTACTCTGCCCAGGAGGGGGTCCCGCAGTCAAGGGCACAGGGAGCGTGGGAGGTTTCTGATTAGCCAGAGGGAGCTGATGAGCACAGACGGCCAGCCGAGGTCCAACAGCGTTCCGGGGGTCTTCTCCAGCAGCTCGGGAGCTTGGGTGTAGGAGCAGAGACGTGGATGGTAGGACGGGTCCAGCAAGCAGGTGTGGCAGAAGCAAGGTGGCAGAAAGCTGAGGGTACAGGTGAGAAGGTGGGTGCAGTTTAGGCTGCTTGTGAGCTTGTGACACCAGGAGGCGCAGATAACGGGGCCGGGAGCCGGGTGGTCCTGAGGCCCCGGAATCCTGGCAATGGAAGGCAGGCTAAGAGCGCTGGGCGAGGACACTGGCTCCCTGTGCATTGCTGGTGGGAATGCAGAATGGTGCAGTCACTGGGATACGTTTGGTGGTTCCTCAAAAAGTTAGAAATTTCCAGATAATCCAGCAATTCCACTCCCAGGTATGTATCCAAAAGAACTGAAAGCAGGGATTCGTATTTCTGTACCAATGCCCACGGCAGCATTATTCACAAAATCCAAATACACACACACACACATAAAACCTCAACACAAAACAAGAGATGGATGGATAAACAAAATGTGGTACTTACATCTAATGGGATGTTATTCAGTCTTAAAAAGGAAGGAGATTCTGATACACGCTACAAAATCGATGACCTTTGAGAACACTGGTACGTGCAAGAAGCCAGGGTAAACAAGCAAAGGACAAATGCTGTAGGATCCCACTTCCATGAGGTACACAGAGACGGAAAATAGAAGGCTGGGTGTCAGGGCCTTGCGGGGGGTGGCGCGGAGGGGAACGGGAGTTATTGTACAGAGCTTCTGTTTGGGATGATGAAAGTTCTAGAAACAGCCGGTGGTGAGGACCGCCCAACAGACGAGGTGGGCCCTCCGTGTGAGGCTCTCTCTACAGCCATCCACAGTCATCTGGGCGGACCGTAGGTGCGGTGGGGGGTTATGAACGCGTTCAGGGGTATTAAACGATTTCTGAAGGGTGAGGTAACTCCCCGAGGGTGTTACTTGTAACAGTATCCTCTGTAGTCTTATAGAACTAGTCTGGTTCCAGAAGAAATAAGCATGCCAGGCCAAGTGTACAGTGATTCCAAACAGTTTAATGTAATTCCAAGACAAAGTGTGATTACATTTCTACACATATACAATATGCATATGTGAGTTTACAAATTTTAATTAATAACTCGTTTCACCTCAGAGACCGAAAAAATGATCAAAAAGAAACTGTGAGTAACAAGCTATAACATAGTTCACCACAACGGGACCCCCCTTTCTCACCCTACAGTTAGTAATATTACAATTAAAATAACTATATTCTTCTATAATTTTTTTCTGTTAAAATCATCTCATAAATTTACAATGCTATTATTAGTTTCCAAGACTAATATAAATTCACTCCATTTTTCTACAACGAAAATGATTATTAATTTAGAAGCACACGACATCATGATGAAAAACACAAGCATTTTAGTAGCAAGGACTTGATCAGTTAGGAATTATTTTTCTTGTAAAACATTCTAAAGCCAAGTAAAATATCCATTCTTATAACATACCTATAATATGAGACTAAGGAATAGGTTACATATAGGTCTACAACACATTGGTTTGCTTTTTAAAAAAAGTAGACATTTATAAATAAAAAAGAAAAGAGGGACAATTCACGTAGGAAAAAGAGGTACACGAGAAAATACTGTTGCACGCAATAATTTTCACAAAGATTAACATGGATTAACACTTTTCATTACAGAAACCGTACAGTGAAGGAACACAACAGACCGGGGCTTTCATAGGGCTATTGAGCTGAGATGACCTGGTGGAGGAAGATGTAGGCAAGGTGACCTTGGGGAGGGAGCCATGTTCCTTGGACTGGTGACCAATCATCACCGGGTCTCCTCTTCCCGGCTCTCATTCTGGGGAGTGAGTCTTTCTATCCAGTGTCCGGAATTCATGGGCAGTTGAAAGGTAAACATTTCTACAGATCTGTTCTCGTTCCATCCTAATGGATCCCGCTTTTGGAAACGCGATATAGTATCAGAGGCTGCAGCTCAATACATGTGGTCAACGCAAAATGGGATGGAAAATTCCAGTCGTTCTGATTTGCTGCCCCCCTCACTCATCGTGCCCTGGAGGCTGGGGACCCAGAGAGCGCGGCGGCCCCCCTCAGGGCCACCTGCCTCCACTGTGGTGAGGTGGGTGACGAGAAACCGGCGCCGTGCCTCAGGCCCACACAGGGAAGGCGCAGCCTGGGGCCGGCCCGGGCTCGTCTACGCCGCCAACGCTGCCTGACTTCTGAAAGCTCCTCTTTCTCCTCATCCGTAAAGCTATACTTCTCCTATCAGAAATTTGGTTTGATATATATATACACTAACATATATATCAACATCTCTATCTATACAGTGATTCTACTAAACTAGAAAGTCTGCTGCCCCAAAGTAGGACTTCCTGGTCTACTTCATTTGGTTAAAAAATGCACACAGAGGATGAGGAGATGCTTTGGGGGCCAGTAATGATTGTGCCCTGGAAAAGCCACGGAAGACAGCTTTAAATGAGCAGTAACACAAATGTGGGAGGGAGCATGAAAGGGTGGGGGGAAACCCCGAGGCGGAGGCAGCGCCCACGGGGGTGTCTGCTTGGAAGTGAGGAGCGGCGAGTGGGGTGGGGGACGCTTCATGTTCCATTCAGGAGTCACAGAAAGCTACAAAGGATGGGCATGGTCAAGTCACTTTCCACTTCCCAAGTTCTTCCTTATAACCTGAGCCGAAAACTATTAAAATAATAATAATAATAATAATAATTAATAATAATAATAATAATGAAAATACTAATGATAAATCCGTTGCCCCTTCCACCGAGCAGGTGAGTATCTAACAGGGAGGCAAGATCACTGCTCACAAGGCCAAGTGGGTCCTTCTTCCTGGCTCCTGAGAGCGTCCTGGGAGTCCTAGGCGCCTGCGTGTGGGGCTGTGGTGGCAGTGGGGTGGAGGCGGGGGTGGCCCCGAGACACTGACCTGGACAAGGAGTGGGGAGGACGCACCAGGAGAGACCTGTGTGGAGCGTTAAAAGGACACTAGAGGGAGCAAGTTTCAGATTCAGCGTTATTTACTTTTTTTTTTTTTGAAGCTAATTTCTATGCTTCTAGTTTTTAAACATATGGTTAAGCCCCAAAGACAATGACATAAAACTAATTTGGTGAGTTTCAAACAAAGGAAAAGACCAAATAGAGGGAAAGCAGGAGTATTATTAGCAAAGGCGAGATAAAAAAAAAAAAATTTTACCCTAACATTTCTTACAAGAACCTGTCATGAGAACATACGGTCCACAGAGGTCACAGGGAACACGCGAATGCATTCAAAGGAACACACACTAACAGTTCCCTGGTCCCAGGTGTTCTGCAGTCTGCAAGGTCCTATCTGCTGATGGAAGAATGCCTTTTACCACAGCGGGTCCTCTGCACTTGGGTTGTGGTACAAGAGAAAACAAGAAACAAACCAAAACTCTTAGGGAAACCAGCATGTTCTGGCCTGTTTCTAAAAGACAGTGGGGCCCACTCTCTGAAGTGTCACAGTGACCATCTCTACTTCAAGGGGTCTCAATGACCCACGCCCCTCCCCCAGCTGCCCCTAGGTTCCCCAGCCCTACCCCTGCTCAGCAGCACTTACAGTCTCTAGGGAGCAATCTAGTTTCCCCCTTCCCATCGACCTAGGCTTCAAATCTGAGTTTGACAGAGTAAAAAAGTAAACACATCCTTTTGCATTTATTTTGTTCTAAAGGAGAAAAGGAATTAGTGACAGCAGGTATATGGAAAGCCCAGCTGATGAATGCGGGCATAGGGACGTGTGACTCCCCCCCTGCAAAACACCAATCAGAATATTGCCAGGGGCCCAGAAACAGCAGCTGCACACCTTCAGGGCCGCCTGAATCCCAGTGTCTTCTACTGCCTGGTGACTGGAAGTCAGTGGATCGATAGAAATTAAACATTCAAATCAAGACAAAATCAACGAACCAGGTATCTGTTCTCTCTGCCTCTTCCACGATGTCAAAGAGAAGGCCTCTTTGGAGACAAATGTTGTTACAACATGGCATGAGGTCTTCACATCTGGCCCAGGCTATGGACTCACCCCTTCCCACTCAATCCAAAAATCCGTTCACATTCTCTCGCGTTCACATGGAAACCAGTAAGTAACGTGGAGGGAAACGCTCGTGTTGGGCTACACAACAGTATGGGTAGAAAACACCTGCCTTGGAGGGGCATGGCCTCCAACTAAAGAGGCGATCGTTGGGGTTTGAAGATGTCAGTTATAAACAGAAATTTTCTTTAAAAAGTACCAGTTTAAATGTAAACTATAAAACACTTTAACTATAAAACGTAGCCAGAAATATGCTTAAGTATCCACAGTCAGTTACTTAGTTTATGCATTTAAAATGTGGCTCTCTCGATATCTTAGAAGGCTAACAGCATTTTACAGTAGCTAAAAACATATATACTTAACATGTGCATTTGAATATCACATTTCATTACAACACACAAAGAATAATCTCTTCCTTGGTTTAATTTTTGTTGTAAAGATCAGCTATTTTCAGAATTCACTTAAGCAACAATGACCAGGGTGTGCATTAATCATTATTTTCAGCCCACACAGAGTTCATAGTCTTTTAAATCCCAAGATCAAGCTGGCTACATGATTTCAAAAAAGGCTAAAACCAGGATGAATGCCCACATTTGAGGTAATTATTGCCATTAGGTCACAGTTTGTGTAAGATAATGTATCTAAAACCTTCTTTAAAAAAATCTTTAGGTGTTCTGTCAGAATTCCAGAATACCTATTGAAACCAACCAGGATCTCAAATTCTGACTAGTTGGGTTTGCTTCCAATGGAGTCAAAGTTCTAGAAGGTTCTAGAACTTGTGTAAACTACCTAAGAATTTAGGCAAACAAGCCTGGAGCCAGTCAGTAAAGAAGTTTTTTTTTTTTTTCCCCCTTAAATAAAAAAGAAACAAAAAACCCACCCAAGACAACTGAGAAGATGTTTCATAACACATGATAAGAGTTTTCTAAAAAATTAAAAATCTCACCCTAAAGCATTTCTAAATTCATGTCACCTTTCAACCAAATTAAAAATGCTTCTGTATTACTATTAATCTCATACTGCGGCAAGAGACTCTCCTTCCTTATACCCTAAAAATTGGCTGATTTTTCTGTTTACATAACCGTGCTTTCCATTTCTTTGAGAAAGTTATCTTCAAAGAAACCCTTATTTGGTTCCTCTAAGAGTCATCTTGTTTTTCTCTCCTTCTCCATTTTTTTTTTTTTTTTTTTACACAAAGAAAAAAGTTCCTGGACACCAGACCCACACACGGTATTTACAAATTTGGTGTGAATCCCGCATCTGGTTCTACCCAGAGCTGAAGAGTGGATCAATTATAGAGACCAGAGTTGTCATGATATTTATCAGTGCAGTAAAAAATAGCATTTTAAAAAAAATATATACCTTTAGTATTGCCTTTCTAGAATTAACTATAAGCAAGAAAAAATTTATTTTTTTTTAAAAGAAGAAAAGAACACTTTTTTCTTCACTCGTAAGTTTGTTGTAGCAGCACTACTAAAGCTAGTTGGTACACTGGAAAGGAATCTAAAATGAATTCTACTATGAGTCAAAAGAAACCCCCTAAGATTTTCTCTAAAAGTCCAACGAATTCTGCCCCTTCTGCTTGCATCCAATTCAGGGCTCCCTCTTCATTCAGACCTTCTGCTGGGTTGCACGCGCAGGGCAGGGATGGCAAGGGGTGACATTCCTTCAAGGCTTTTCTTTGCGCGCGCGTGTGCACGCGCGCACACACACACACAGACACACAGACACAGACACACACACACACATCGGAGGTGGCCGAGGAGGCTGGTGGCTGTGAGCTCGGTCCTGGAGCTGGGCAGACCCAGGTTCAAGGCCCGGCTCCCTCACTAGCCGTGTGACCCTGGCATGTCACCAGCTCTCCAAGCCACATGCCTCATCTGGAAAGGGATGAAGGGGGCCCCTTTCATAGCGTTATTATGAAGACTAAAGGAAACAAGAGAACCAATAAGCAATTTTTAGCACAGTGTTTGGCACACAGTAAACAGAAGTCTCATTAGATGGTTTGTCAGAAAACAGGAAGCCACTCATTGCTGTTAATTAAAAAAGCAGAACGAAATGGTATCTCAGTGAAGTCCCGATTAACAAAAATTTCACTAGGAACTTGGGAGATTTTGGACCACCATTGTTCTTCCTTTGCTTCAACGCATGCTTTCTCAGAGCATCAGCTTCCTACGGTTCAATAGGGCAGCGATGAGGGCTCCAGGGGATAAGCTCACTGGGGGCTTGGCCTGGGGCCCTGCGCACTGAAAGCATTCAGCACGTGCCGGCTCCTACCTACTTCCTCGAGGGACGCTGCAAGCTTTAACAAATGGGAGACCGTGGACAGGCTGCTCGATAGTCGAGGGTAGGGGCCCGCAAAGACTTGTGGGGAACGAGGAAGATCTCTGAGAAGGGGTGCTCTGCAGGAGGGACCCTTCTCTGTAAATGCTCACTGCGTCTCAAAGGGCCAACTGGCTTGGAGCTGGCTTTCCTGAACTTCTGGAAGTTGCGAGAAAGATGTGAGAGACCTCTGCTAGCTTAGGCCACTCTAGTGCACAAGGGCGCCAAAAGCCTTTGGAAGGTTTCTTTTGCGTTTAATCTTCAATTCTCTAGTAGCCCGACTGAGATTTGACGGAGTCTAGTCTGTGGAGATTCGGAGTGACAGTCCTAAGGCATCAACGTGGAAAAGTACACTGACACGCCCAGTGCAGCTCCCGCGTGCATCTGACCCCCCAACGCAGCTGAACTTCCGGGCCCAGGGTCCGCTTCGGTCCATACCCGGCGTTATAGGATACAAGTTAAGCCCACGTACTCATGTGGTGCCTCCAGCTTCCCAACAGCAGCATTTACGGTTACTAATCTCCACTCCTCTTAAAAAAAATGGATACAGTTTGAAATAAATGCAATTAAAAAAAAAATACAAGTCAGGAGAGAGGACAGAGAGACAAGTGGAATCATATCACTGATGATGTCCTTATTGCCCGGAAAGGAAAGAGAGGAATGCCATTTTGTCCCCATGTGAGGCGTCTTTGAGAAGGGTTCTTTGGCTAAAGAAAGAACAGTTGCACCTTCCTTTCTAATTTGGTAAGGACAGCTCTGGCCTGCTCAATTTTGAGGCTTCCCCGTCTGAAATCTGTGAGACACATCAGGAAGAGAACAGCATGCAAAGTGCTTCCGGGGCTGGAATGTTTCCTGGCAAAATGGCTCAGGCTGGCGTCGTGAGATCCCAGGCCAGGCCTGCGGAAAGAGTCCTCGCCTCCCTGCTGAATTCCCTCTGCTACCCGAGGGCACCTCGTTATCTTCTTTCTGTGATCGGTCCTAGCAGCTCCTGGGCAGGCCAGCAGGGGACCCATCCCCTACCCTGGCCCCAGCACCCGAGACGGCCTGGGATGAACGCTGGGGCCAGCTCATGGACACACCTCGTTTCACCAACCACAACCCGTCAGCAGTAGCTCCTTAAGCCTCCTCATCTCCTTCCTCCAGTTTCCAAGAAAGTCTGCTCCACTCACACACACACACTCACACAACCCAAATCCTCCACCACAAGCTTGTTCAAAAATGAGTGTTTGCACTTCCAGAGACCTGGTCAAGGGAAATCGGCCTCTTAGCAGCTGTGCTCATCTCCCCCGCCCGTCCTTACATCCAACAACCTGGTGTTTGGGCGGGTTGAGTCGTCCAGGGTGAAGAGGGCAAGGCCAGCTGGCTCCCCCAGCCTGCAAGCCACTCACCGCCAGTAAGGCCAGAATGCAAATACAGTCGAGGAGACAACCGTCGGTTTGCCTCAACCCTTCCTTGCCCTCTGAACTCCATCAACCACGTGCACCACTTCACAGTATTAACTGGCATGAAGCCTCAGACTCTCCCACCCGTCGGCCTGCTCACCCCTTCCCTTGGAAACAGCCAGAACGTCATGAACGAGGCACTAAGTGCAGAGACATGGGTGCGCACGCCCAGATGGGTCAGCAAGAACCCACTGGGCAGAAGCACATTCCCCTAGACTTCCTGAGGCTACAAGTACATGGTTCTCCTTGACCTGTCCTTTTCAATCTTCCCCTCTTCAGCGTTGCTATGCTTCTTCATCTAGAGACAGTTGAAGAACAGATGATGCTCTAGGTCATTCGTGGTCTCAACAAGGACGAGGCCGGCATCCTTCTATTTGAGAGCTTGGTCCTAGGGATGGGCAGGCTTTGATTCGCCCGATTTGCCAGGGTGACTCAGAGCTGGAGGAAGGGACAGGAGATGTGGGCACGTGCTAAGGAGCGCACAAGAAGCCTGGCCTCTCACACGGGGTCTTCTGATCCTGCAGCTCTGTGCTGGGGACTGGAAGAGGAGGGTGGGTGGGGACGAAGGGAGGATGCACTCCTGTTTGCTGGGCACCACCAGGACTAGGCACAGCCTGGCATTGCCCTCGGTAAGCTTCAGCAAAACCAGCATTTCCACCCAAGGCCCGAATTTCTGGGTTTGGTGGGCAATGTGTGGGCACCTCAAGCCAATTTTAAAAAGCCAATCACACACAAGGCAGCGTGCACCAAGTCTTCGAGGCCGCGCTGTGCCCCTCTGTTGGCTAATGCTTTCAGAGGGGCCCTGCCCGCAATGTCAGAGGAGCTGCTTGACCTTGTCAGCGTTCCTCTGGCCTCTTACCGTCCCTCTACCTTTTTTTGGCTCCTAGTTCTATCCCTAGAATTGCGTGCTGAGAAGAGGTACTGGGGAGGAAGGGGGAAGAGACCGGAGAAGTGGGCAGTATGGTCAGTGAGTGGAAGGAGGGCAGGTGAGGCTGAAATTCCCCACGGGAAGGTACCACCTGCCTAGGACCCCTACGTCTGCTCATTCCAGCCAGTGGCTTCTAGGAGGGGACAACCGTCTCTGCACTGAAGGAGATAGGCCACACTCCTGGTGCAACGAAGGGAAAAGGAAGGACACGTGGGGCAGCTCTGGGCTGAAGGGCTTTCTTTTGCATGACAGGTCAGGATCAGATGTGAGGCAGGCCAAGAATCTAGTTAGCAGATTCCAGAAGCACGGAGAACACAGGGAATGTGGGAAAGAACCATAGCTAAGGGTTGGGCCCTGGAGACGCCACCTCGGAACTCCTCCCAGGCCACTGAGACTCTAGGAAAATAGGATGTTGATGGTGACCGTGTTGTCAAGAGTCCAATCTGGCCTGCACACAGAAAAGGCCTTGATTCTTCTTCAAACTTTTGTTCTGTGGTGGGTCTTTCTTGACAGCTCTTTGTGGACTAGAGATGACAGAAACAATTTTCCTAATTTCTGGGTCCTTCCTTTTTTTTTTGTTTTTTTTGTTTAACAAAACTGGACATCTGCATGTCCTTCCTGCCTACTCATACACTCACAGATATAATAAAATAAGTTTAAATATTAAAGAGAAAACACAAACATACTGGGAATAAATGTGCATTTAAAACCCCAGCTAAAATATCAACATGATGATAATGATAATCATTACAATGGTAATAACCAAAATAATTAGTACAATAATATCTTTATGAGCAGCATGGAACTTTCATTCCTGATCTGGAAGAAAACAAAGAAAATACCAGGTGAAAGAATAAGGGACTTCCAACTTAAGTAGACAAAAGCAATTTTCTTTAAAATGGAAGGCTATGTTGTCTTTTCCCATAGGAGATCACATCTAGGTGGGGCTGGGAGTCAGCTGTGTGAGGGAATCTGTATGCTGCCAGCAAGGCCAACGCGGTCTCGTTTGCAGCCAAGACTTCTGTCACTGGTCAGGAGATGTGATGGGGCTCTGCTGTCATTTGGCTGCTGCCAAGTCAGGAACAGGTGGATTTTCCAGGCTGGCACGGCTCTGAGAGGGCTCTGGCTCATGTGTCCTCCAAAGACTTTTCTCCCCCACTCTCTCTGGACTGGCCATTTTCCCATGGTCTTGGAGAGATGGCCCTTCCCCACGTCCCGGGAAAAGAGTATTGATCAATTGATCAGCCGGTGGGTCCACGAGGAGAGTGTCTTGCCCTGGGGCTAACGTCTCACAGGCTCACCGGCTGGGGACCTGTGGGCTGCCTGAGTGTGTACCTCCAGTGGGTCCCGGTGTCCTTCCTTCCAGCCTCAGGCCTGGACTAAGTTGGTTCCAGTTCGAGGACCTATGTCTTCCTAAGATGAGTAGAATTCATGGTTGGGGAGGGGGAATTTCCAGAGTTATTTCACATTTCACAGCTAACAGCTAAGGTAACGGCTTGGCTATGTCACTGAATTAGGCTGGATATCACTATAAAACCACTGTTCACAGTAGATGGTTACGGGAAACTGCAGGAGGCGGGGGGCATGGGGACAAACTGCCGAAACTGGGAGCCATCTCTTTGCACCTTAGAAACCTGGCTTTGGGATCAGTTAGGACTCAGCATCAAGAATCAAACAGTTAGGGCCACCCTTCTAAGCCCCATCTAAGACCAGATAGAGTCTCCCAACATTCGTGTACTCAAGAGTAATTTTATTATGAATGGAGATACCCCTACTCCACCCCACCCCCAGCAGTGTTCAAAGCCTGAGAAAACTTCCAGAATGTATCAATGGTGCAAAGAGGGCAAAGGGCAAATTTCTTTGGAAACTTGAGTGCCCACAGGAGTGTTCCAAAGTGCAATGCAAGACCCCCTGGCTACCCTCATAAATGTCCCTCCGACCTTCTGCCCATCAGACCCCTCTAAAACCAAAGAACAAAATCGAGTCTTGGGTAGGCCTGGTAATGTGAGGAAAGATGCAGCAGCAAACAAAAGATGGTTGTCTACAGAGGGAAGGATCTGGCAAAACTGTCAGAACAATACACAGCTGGTGGAACGAGAGAGACGGGCAGGGCTGTGCATGAGCGTGGGGTGCGTGTGAGGGCCTGAGGCTGGGTCCACCTCGTAGACAGCAGGAAGGCCGTGCCAGGCCCAGAGGCTGCAAGGGGCCTCCTCTCCTCTGTCCTTCCATATTAGGAAGGAGACAGCCGCCTGACAAGGCCAACATTCCCACAACACAGATGGGACCTCTGTTCCCACAAATGGTAAGACCGCACCCCCCCGCCCCCCAGCAGAACCGGAGGCAGAGTGCGGTAAGGGTGCAGGGTGGGGAGTCTCTCTTGCTCTCGGTCTCCAAAGTAAAAGTCAGATTTGTCCACCCACCCATCCATCTCCTACAGCTCTCTCAAGATCCCTGGGCTCCCTTCCCCGTCCCTGCCAGCTCCCTGATGCCCCTCTGCTAGCAGATAGCTCAAAAAAGACAACAGGTATTAAAATAAAATAAAATTAAATTAAAATTAAAAAAAAAACAAGGAAAGACCAGAGTAAATGTTACAACAGCACAAAAGAAGAGCTGAGATGATGTGACTCGCCTCAGTCAGCTTCTTGGAGTACCATGGAAGTAAACCCTCACACCGCGTCTGTGGGTCGGTAAGGCACTAGGAGGGACCGGTGTCAAATCAAGGATGCGAGAGCCGTGATGGCGGCGCCGAAGGACACACAGCGAGGGTGGCATCCGCGCTCACACTCGCACACACTCGTTCACGCTCGCACACCTGGACCACCATACTGGTTACATGCCTATGTTCTATCACTTTTTTTTTTTGTGCAATTACATTGAGGAATAGTCTATTGGTATCACTGGAGTTGAACACAAAGTAGAAAACAGGGGTGCTGACTGCTACATTCTACTAGGGTGTCGGCGACGACCGCTAGCCCTATGCTACGTGACTAGGGATTGATTCAAAGAGAAAATAAATCTTCAGGAAAAGAAAAAAAAAACCTAAAGTTTGCAACACACATTATTAATGACGCTGGAGGAGTAACATTGCTTAGGGATTTATCCAGAGTGCTCAGGAAGGCCCCCCCCCGGGCTCCCTGCCCAGCAGGGAGCCTGCTTCTCCCTCTCCCCCTCCCCCCTGCTCATGTGTGCTCGCTCGCTCTCTCAAATAAATAAAATCTTTACAAGGATTTATCCAGAGTTCTCAGGAAGAGAAACTGCGCCCTCTTGGGGGGCTTCCTTCAGCCTGGCCACCCCCGCATCAGTCCTGACACGGGGCAGAACTGGGCTTGGCCAACCCCACACCACCCCCCAAAATCAGCCTCCCTCAGGCCACGGCCTGACCTTCTAGAGGGCTGCTGACCCTTTAGAGTTCTGGAAAAATCCCTAATTCTTATGTTCCATAATTAAAAATCTATTGGATTTCCATTTCAGGTGTCCCCGACAGCAAATTCTTAAATGTCACTTGCCGTCATATGAAAATAATCTTTGAGAAGTTCATAAAGTTCTTCAAAAACTGGGGCCCCCCACTTCCAGAATCTTCTGTTGCTCTCTTCTTCTCCTTTCCAGTTTGGTGCAGAATGGGTTCGTGAGCTGTGTTTTTTTGTTACTGACGTTTTCTTTTTTTTCTTTTTCTTTTTTAAAATAAAAAGCATAGATTTCCCCCTCCTCAATCCCTTCTTTTTTAAAATGTTCTCTTCTCTGCCCTAAGTCCCCCCACCTCCTAGTTCAAGTTTCATTTGTGTCGGTCCCTGCCCCCTGCCCCCCCTGCCCTGTTGCATTGTTTGTGTGCCGCATCTTCAGTATAAAAAGCCCAGCTCCCACCTTGCCCCTCCTCCCTCCTCCCCTCTGGCCATCCTCCCTCCCCTCCCCTCCCCTTCCAGTGTTTATATGTAAGGGTACTGGTTGACCTTGGCGGGGCTCAGTGGGTATCCAGTGTAGACGGTGGAGGCTGGAGAGGCGCTGATGTAGGTCTGGTGGGCAAACTGGGCTGGATACTGACTCGGGTGGATGGTGGGCGAGGGCAGGACCCGGGGGCCCATGCTCACGGGGACCTGGTGGACGATGCTGGCCGGGTAGGCAGTGTGCTGCACGGTGTGACGTGCCGAGCCTTGGGAGGCCACCAGGTGGGCCACGGTGCCGGTGGAGCCCAAGGCCGCGGGCGCCGTGTAGGTGTAGAGGTGGGGCTGGGTGGGGAGGTGGGCTGCTGCGGCAGCGGCGGCCAGGTGGGGGTGCACAGTGCCATGGCTGGGGCTGTTGTGCGGGAAGGAGTACGGGGCCTGAGCCATCGTGGGAGTGATGTAGGCCTGCTGCCGGCGGTGGCTCCCGGCGCGCTCTGCGGTGATGTGCTGCTGAGCCTGGAGAAGGAGAAGCACCAGGAGAGGGCTGCATTGGGGGCCAGACACGTGGGAGGAGAGAAAGGAGAGGAACAGGACAGGAGGGGGAGGAGGGAGAAGTGGGAGGGAGGAGGGAGAGGAGGAGAAGAGAGAGAAGTGAGGAGGGGAAGGACAGTGAGGAGCGGAGGAGGGAGGAGGAAGAAGTGGGAGGGAGAAGGGATCCCTGGAGTCCCTGGCTGGATGACACACAGATCAAACCAGCTTGAAAAGGTAACAGATAGGATGTCTCCTAAGGGCCTACAGCAGCTGTGAAGTGTCAGAGGAGCCCCCCTCTTTGAGTGACAACTGCTTTCTCCCTCACTGTGAAATCTTGTTCTCTGAAATCCTAGGCTCCTGCAAACTTCGCTGTTTGAAGTTATATTGGTACAAATGAAAGAGCCCTCTCTTCCAGAGAACCGGAGTCGTGACGACACAGAGACGCGGCCTCAGTTTACCAAGTGCACCGCTTCAGACAAGGGATTTTGGAACACAAGCTCCCCATTTATTTCACTTCCATGGCTTCTGAGGAAACAGGCCCCCAAGTCCACTTTGCATTTCAGACCTGACGCAGACCCTGTACCCACAGGCCGCTGTGCCAAGGAGACCCTGCTTCATTTAAAATTCCACCTCAACGCCACCCGCCTTCTCCAAATCCTCTCTTGCCCTCGGTCTGGGTTCCCTGTGTGTGGCCTGGCCTCCCTCATGGCAATGAACCAGTCAGCCCAACGATGTCAGCCTGCAGGTACTCCCTGGGCGTCCTGGTCTGACGGGGCCAGGACACTGTGTCACAGCCTCTGCCAGTCTGAAAGAGCAAGATGTGGGCCATCCTATTTTTAAGCTTTGGCACTGTGCCACTGAGTGCCTTGTGACATTAGACAACTGATTTTACTTGGAGCCAGCTCTTTGTGACCCAGGCAAACCAACGTCCCCGGGGTAACCCATGGCAGCAAGAAGTCGGAGGTCCCTCAGGACCCGTCCGGCCGCTAGGGGGCTGCGGCCCTGTGAGCTGGGCAAGGGCCGGCTGCGGCCCCCTGCTTGGAAGCTGAGGCCAGGAGGGGACTGCAGAGATTGGGGTACTTTGCAGGCCGGTGAGGCACGGTCAGGTGGCACTCACCTGGCTGAGATTGAGAGGCTGCTGCTGCTGGAAATGCGGTCCTGGCCGCTGCTGCCGGTAGGCGATGGCTCCGGACGAGCTCCCTGAAGAGTGACCGCTGGTGGAGGTCACGTTGCTGGAGGACTTGGACTTGTAGGACGAGTGCTGACTGGTGTTAACTGTGTGGGGAAGAGCCAGGGGTCACAGAGCGGTCACAGGTCCTCCACTGCCCAGAAGACCCTGCCCCTCTAGGCAATAAGGGTGGTCTTCCAAGAAGGGGCATGTTCCTAAGACCAGCCCATCAAAATCAGCCTCATCTCCCTGAGACCCAGGGAGAGTCTGCCCGGGCTCTGGACTCAACACCGCGCTTTGGCCTGTCCCACCGG
This sequence comes from Ursus maritimus, assembly GCF_017311325.1. Taxonomy (NCBI): domain Eukaryota; kingdom Metazoa; phylum Chordata; class Mammalia; order Carnivora; family Ursidae; genus Ursus; species Ursus maritimus. Next base: position 14,429,263 of record NW_024425563.1, on the reverse strand, counting down.
TTGGGAGAAAGTGCCAGCTTGCTGGACTTTAAGATTCTGGTCTGGGGACACTGAAAAGCACAAGGAGGGTCTAACGGAAGAAAGGAGGAGAGGTCTCTGGAGCTCTCTGTGCCTGTCCAGGGCTGCAGTGGGGGCTGTCTGCCGAGATTCAGAGACGCAGAGATAAGCAGGGTACAGATAATGGGGCCTGAGAAAAAGGACCACACATGTCCTGAGGAAAAAACAACCCACGATTGCCCGTAAAATGGTCAAGGCCGGGGTAGAGGGCGCTAAGTATGAATGAGGCACACATCGCAACGTGCAGGCCCTTGACGTAACTGGGTTGGATCAATTCTATTACAAATCCCAGGGTGATGAAATCAAAGTCAAAGAGGACACGGCTGGGGCCGGCAAGAGAGAACACTGATTAACTGCTCAGGGAGAGAAACATGAAGAGTGAAGGTCTGGGAAACCGGACATTTGGGAATGGGAGTCTGGGGTGCACACTGAAGGCCACGGGGAGCCTCCCTGCCCCACAGGCAGCAGCCCCCCTCCAGGAAAGGGAGAGCTGTCTCACTGGGGAGGGAGCCAGTGGGTCCTCACAGAGACCCCCAATCTGACCGTGCACTGCACTTGGGGGTCTTCCTATCCACTAAATTAGAACTCTATGGGGGGTGCCTGGGAATCTGTATTAGCAACAAGCACCCCAGGAGAGAAGCCCGCCAGGCCCTGGTGTAGGGAGCTGTGCAAAAGCCAAACCCAGTCAGAATCTCAAAGGTCCCCTGAAACCTGGAGGATGCAGGGATTTGGGGGACCCACTGCCAGGTAAGAGACGGAGAAATGCAAATGTGGGCTATCGGCAGAGCTTTGGGGTCTCCCCTTCACTCAGCCACGGTGCTACTGGGATGGAGCCAGAGTCCTTGCTGCTCGGTAGCAGGTCACAAACTGTGCCTGCTGTCTGGGCCCCAGCTGGGGATGCTGTCCCTCTGCTCCCATTGGGCATCAGCATCAGCTCTCTGGGCATTCTGTGGTCATTATATTTGAGGAGAAAGCCTGAGCTCAGGTACCAACAGCCTGAGTATGCAAGAGGTTAGGAGTTTTAGATGAAATGGTGTCACAGAGCCCAGCACGTGCCTGCTACTGCCACTGTGGGGACAGGGCATGGGGACTGGGTCAGAGCACGGAGCCCCCAAAGAAGGGAGGGGGTCCTGCAGGGGACCAAGAGACGAAGAGAAGCACTTCCTCCTGCTGAGATGAATACAGTACCAAGGGCAGCCGAAGGCAAGAGCTGAAGATCAAGCTCCTGAGGTGTGGCTTGGAGCCACGAGGGACAGTCTCAGACCAGGCCCTGCCCGGCTACTCTCAAAGATCCGCCAGCCTGGCTACAGCCCTTGGCTCCCAGGGTACCCCCAGTGGTCCCGTCTGCAGTGGGAGGGTGCTTCAGAGTATGGGTGGGCTGGGAAGCCAGACTCCTGTGAGGTCCAGCTGCGTGGCCTTGGTCGAGTTAGTTAACCTCTCTATGCTTCCATTTTCACATCTGGGAAACTGGGAGGATAATGATAACGACATAGAGGGTCGTCCTGAGGTTTATACGAGTTAACATATGTGGAACGCTTCATTACCTGTCACATGTTACGCTCTTAAAAGCGTTAGCTGTGTTAGCTATTGGTAACACAGGTATTGAGCCCTGTCCCCTGGTTAAAGCTCATGCTCAAGGAACAGGTGTCCACTCCAAGCTGGGACAACCAAGTCCTGTCTCCTGGAAATGGGAAACTAGGAGCCTGGGAGTCGCTGGGTCAGGGTGAAGCAGTGTTCCAGGAGGCAGGCGTTGGGCCGCCAGTGGCCCAGGTCCCGGGAATTCTGGCTCCTGCCCAGCCTGGGATGTGGTTGTTGAACTTTTCCCTCAGCCTTCTTAATTCCTTCCAATAAATTCTGTGTCTTAAGGCAGTGTAGAGTTCATTCTGTTGCCTTCCAAAAGAATCTCAACTAACCCAGGAGACCTGAGAAGGTGATGTGAGAAATCCCCCAGGCTCCTTCCCGAGGAGGGGTGAGTTCTGTGAGAAACAGACTGTGGCCTGCTCGTCATTCATCCTGACCCGAGCCCAGTCAGGATGGGCTGGGAGCTCCAGCTGGGGTGGGGGTAGGGGGTGGCGCTAAACCTGGTCACACCTTGGCCTCTCTAGGCCAACTGAGCACCAGGACACCGAGGAAGCCTGCTTTTCTCATTTTTCTGAGCCTAGAATGATTTTGTAGCGGATGGTATATATCAGTGTTGAGAAACACCACAGGCTGGGGATGAGCAGGCACCAGAATGAAGTTCTTTCCCGCCTCTTACCTGTCACCAGAAAGACTGCAGCATGTCCTCAGAGGGGAAGATAAATCTCTCTTTATGGCGGAAAATTATACCACGGGGTTCCCCAGAGACAGCAGCACTTGGCTGCTTTAGAACCAGTAGTCTTACTGCAGAGAATGACTTTCCCCCCCTTCTCTTTTCGGGCAGAAATATCCCTCAGAGACGCTCAGCTGTTCAGATATCACGCAGTTCTTGCGGAAAGGCAGTGGGGTAAGCGCTCAGAACTGCCCCTGCCCACGCGCATCGGGCTGATGGTGGAAGTGGTTAATGTAACTTGAAAGTCGTGAAATGTGGGTTCCACAGAGCTGCCCTCTCTTGCCTTTGTGGTTTCCAGACACAACACTGCTGTTACGCTAGCAAAGCCGGCCCTCAGTCTCTCTGCCTGTCTTCACTAGGGTTGGACTAGTTGGTCTTAAAGTTTCAGTAGCTCTCCTCAAAACTGTGTCACCGTCCACGGAATGGCACCAGCACCAAAGGCTGACAAAACTCCAAGCTGGAAGATTTCTAACCTGTGGAAATCTGGCCACTCTCTCATGCTGATTTAAAAGGCCAAGAAAAATTTAGCACCAGCCACCCTTAAAAAAAGTAATTCCTAGATGACCTCAAGATCTATCTCGAGCCAATTCTTATAAACCATTATCCATATTTTAAAGAGGTAGTTACTGTTACAGAGTTCCTCCAAAGTGTCTCGGAACAGGGCATTCCTGATATAACAAAGCTCATGGTCTCATGCTGTGGGTCTCAATTCCTGATCTAAAATCCTTGGAGTCACATATTTTTGAAATTCAGAGTTTCAGATTTTAGAAAGGTTCGGTATATTAGGTTACCCCCAGCAGAGCCTTGGGCACCACCTTGTAATCAAAGCCAGGAAGGTTTCTGCTCCAAAACCCAGGGATATTTTCTAAGCAGCACAAATGACTATGATAAAGAGACTGAACAACCCCTTGCTAATTCAGGTCGGGCTTCACCACCACCGAGTTTGGTGTAAACTTAAAAATTGGATTTCGGATGTTTTTTTTTTTTTTTTAACTTTTTATAAAAATTATTTGAGAGAATGTACACATGAGCACAAGTGAGCAGGGGGAGGGGCAGAGGGAGAAGCAGACTCTCCACTGAGCAGGAAGCCCCATGGGAGATCATGACCTGAGCCCAAGGCAGATGCTTAACGGACTGAGCCACCCAGGCACCCCAGTTTTTGGAGTTTTTAAGATCGCAGATGAGGAAGGACTATCTCCTCTTTCTGCGCAACAAAAGGGCCGGGCTTCCTTAAGGGTTTAGACAATAGTCTTGAGACCTTTACTGTTAATTAAGGAGAGCCCTTCACACCAAGCTATGTGCATCACAGGCTACAATCTTTTTTTTTTTAAGATTTTATTTTTTTAAGTCACCTCTACACCCAAAGTGGGGCTCGAACTCACAACACCGAGATCAAGAGTCGCATGCTTTTCTGACTGAGCCAGCCAGGCGGCCCCTTGCAGGCTGCAATTTAAGCCAGCACGTGTAGGGCTTCTTGAGGACTTGAGGGTATGTGGCAACAGAGACTAAAAGGGTCAATTTTCGGACCCCAAGTTTGCAAATGTTATCTTTTCCTGATCGGATTCACCAGCACTAGCATCCATTGGTTTCCTTTCCCATCTTCTCTCTCATATCCACGTGTCTCCCATTGCTTCTCACTCTCTGGGAAGTTAAAATGGTGCACCGCCTGAGGCATGAAAACTGACCGGCTCCTGAGGGATGGACAGTCCCTTGCTAGGCAAACCAGGCCATCTTCATTAAGAAACACTGAAGGCTGTCCAGTCTTATCTTATTCAGGCTTTGGAAACTCCCTACTCTACCCATCCATTCACGAAACAAAATTCAGAGGTGAGGAGGCTGTCACAGGGAAGCCAGTTCTGACAGAGGTGAATCGGCTTGGCCACCTGGCTGATGACAAGGAGTGGCTCCCTCATGAGGGGACAAGGCAGTGTCCCCACTTATTGGATGAGTTGCACCTGTAGCTCCGAGGTTTTGACACACATATTCAAAGTACTTCAACGGGGACACAACATATAACATGACAGAAATGATATCCTTTGCCAATATTTAAACTTAAAAATGTGTGATGGATATCGTTTTAAACAATTACTTAAGGGACGTATGAGCAGAAAAGTAAGAGGGCCGCTGCTCTAAGGAGTCTTGTCTCCTGGGTGAACAACTTTGTTTGCCTTACAGGTTCCTTTGGTTCTAGAGAGTGTTTCTTCCTGCCAAGGTTTCTACTAAAACTCTTGGCTGGGTAGAGAAAGAGAGTTCTGGAAAGAGGCCGTTGTGTCCCACACTATGTGGGCTGGCCTATGGCACTGGGCTGGAAAAGTCCCTAAAGACCCCAACCTGAATTCTGCTCTTCACCCTGAGGTCACTCTCAGTGGCAGAACCTGAACGGCCCATGCCTAGTGGGTCTTACATGTGGCGACCACCCCAAGAAGGTTCCAAGGTCTCCTGAGCAGATGACACAGACAGGGGTCCTACCTGATGAATAGCTCCCTGATTCTAAACAAAATCTTTTCTGGCAGTTTGTACCTCTTTCCTTCTAACTAGTCCTATCGTGAAGGTGCTGTGCTGTCTGCCTTGGATGGGCTGGTGACAGTTTGTGGCAGAAAAGGAGATATCTTCTGGTTTACTCCCTAAATTCTTCCGCATGAACAAGGGAGTCACTGAAGAGATACTACCAGATCTGGCGGGTGCCCCTAAGTGTTTTTGGAAGGTTATGCTCTCAGTTTATTCTAGAGTCTAGTATTCAGGCCTTCACGGGATAGAAGGACTCCTTTTACTCAAGCAGTATGCGAGGAGACAAGCACACTCACTATGGCCCTTCCTCCCAACAGCGAGCTCTGAGGGGACGCCGAGGTGAGCTGGCATCACCCTCACTTGCCAAGACCCAGAGAAGGTTGTCTCCACACAGGAAGCAGCTCTACTTGGTCAGGAACTCCCTAACTCAGGTGTCATCCCGGACCAGTGAATATGGAGCTGGGTGGCTTTTATTTCATATTTTTATCAACCTAGTTGGTGGGAGAGCCACTGTAAAGGCAGCGAGGTATTAATCATAGAAATAAAAAGGTAAAACACTGCTTATACAATGTGACGTTAAGCAGAATCCTACTCTGGCTACTTGAGCGAAATCCTTGGGTAAGGAGCTACAATAACCCGGGGCTTATTAGCTCTCACTCAATACAACTGCTCGTAGCAGAACACAAGAAACTCAGTGTGCAGAGAGGTGTTCCCGGCCTGCCCCAGCCCCCAATTACCTGGCACTAGGCTATCACATTCCACCAACACTTCGCTGGCCTGGGTTTTCAGGGGTGGCACGATGATCGTTCGGGGGTTCCCAGTGCAGTGGTTCTCCAGGCTGCCCTTGGTGTCAAAGGTGTTGGTGTGGTGGCCAGCGCGGTGCTGCACGGAGTAGGGGCTGGTGTTGCTGGAGGAGTCGGAGTAGGGAGAGTCGTGGACCGTGACACAGCTGATGACGTTTTTTCTCTGCTTGGAGACAGTGCTGAAAACGGAAAGGGAGAAACCAGAACCGTGAGGAGGCTGTGAAGTGAGACACCAACCAGCATTCCAGAACTGGCTATGTGAGAAGCCCCCCTTGGTGCTCTGCGACAGGGGAGGGGAGCAGAGCAGGAGAGGGGGTAGGAATGTGATGTCTGCTCTCTGGACCCTAATGCGGAGACTAGGAACACAAGTGTCACCCGTCCAACCAGCAGTGGGGGGAACATGTGAAGACATGGGAGAAGGGGCTGGAGCTGGGCCCACAGGCGCTTCTGGAAACGGGGAGAAGCTTCCAGGTGGCCTTGGGCTCTTCCCCGGCAGCAGAGCTCAGCAGAACTGCAGGGGAGGCCCCTGTAGCCCACAGCTGTGTGGCAGTACCCTCTGAGCCACCAGAAGGGGACATCTCAGCAAGCAGAGAAAGCCCTGCAAGACCCCGCAGCCTGAGGCCCTGGTCTGGGAGGGGAGCACCGTCAGCTTAGGCTCAGGGCCTGCGGGATCGGTGAACTCAGGCAGGGGGGAGTGAAACATCCAAAAGGAAGCAGGATGCAGAGTGAGGGGTGGATGAAGAGCGAGGGTCTGAGGAGGCTGACCACACACAACACAGTTCAGACACGCTGGGAGAGAGAAACTGGGAGCCGGAGGGGATACCCTTGGCCATGTCTTTGCTGTCCCCTTCGCAGGGGGAGGCCTGGCCCCCCTGCAGCTTCCCCCCAGCCAGGGCCAGGGAGAGGCAGCATTGTGTCTAGGGGAGGTCAGAAAGGCTCCTGAGGGGATGATGCCTATGAGAGAGTTGCTCAGCATCTCTGGGTTTCCCCCTGTATCTGAAACTTCATTCTATGTCGATAGGGAGGAACCAGTGCTGGATGGCTTGTGGCCAGCACATTTTCTTTCCTGACATATTTATGTTGGTGCGGCTCCTTTGGGAACCAATTCTGTCTGCCTCTAGGACAGGCTGGTGGGATGATGGATATGGAATTTGTTGCTTATTGTGAAGGTTTTAAAAATGGATTTACATTTATTTTTGTATATTGATCATCTATTTTTAAGACATATCGACTGCCTACGTAAGACGATCAGTTTCCAACTAATTTGCTAAGAGAAGAAGCTGCTATTTATGGAGCACCTAATGGAACCACCACACCCCCCTCCCCCAGGTGTCTTGCCCAAGGTCACGCGGCCAGTCACAGGCCAGACTCTTTCCAAGATAGATCTCCGCCACTCTAAGGGCAGCAGAGAAGTGGGCAAGCTCGAGAGTCCCAGGCAGCCGGGCAGAAGGTTAAGTGGAAGGACCCAGAAAAAGCTGGAGGGGTTGCGAGGTGAGCCCACACAAGGTCTGAGCCCCCCTGCTCCTCGAAGCGTGGCACTACTGACATCCGGGCTGAATAATTCTTCCAGTGGCCACACTTTTTGTCCTTCTTGCTTCAGGCTAGAAGGGTCCCCCCGAACCACATCCGTGGCTCAGAACATGGGCCCTGCCGCCGGAGGCCCCCCTTCAGCACCTGCCGATTGTGTGGCCTTGGGCAGCTAGCTAGTCAACGTCTGACTGACTAACTCCTTATCGGTCAAACATGGATAACGACGGTACCTACATGTAGAGGCTGACTTTGAGAAGGGAGAACATACCCGGAAGCGCTTTGAATAGTGTGTGACATGTAGTAAGCATATCAAAGTTAGCTGCTCTTATCACCCTTTCTGGCTGTGTTACCTCATTTAACACGTGAAAACGGGTTTGCAAAAAGAGATCCAGGCAAAGTGGATTCTATCAAGGTACGGATTTGATGGAGAAGTTTCTAGTCTACGAATAAACCAGAAGATTGATATGAAAGAAGTGAAAACTCATTAGTTAGGCATTTTGGAGATCTGTGGTAGGTACTCAGGGAATTCCTGTACAAAGAGATATAATACATGCCTCTGCCCTCGAGGTGATTAAAATTGCAGAGGGGGCTGTATAAAAACATGACAAGTTAAACAGTAAAAGCTTTAAAATAATCGGTTAAAGAGAATAATGGATGTCACAAAGCCTTCTGTGATGAACTGTCAAATGAGTTGCACCGACGACAATTGTGAGGAACTCAAAGGAACGTGAGGAATGGATTGACTGCATATATTTACAGCTCTTCACATTAACTTTGATAAAACAGATACATTTTAATTAATAAAGACCTATGCTTCCCACTTGTAACAGCTGAAATGCAAAAAACCCATATGCTTGTTCCAAAGAAAGCTAAGCACAGAATTACCCTAGAACCCAGCAACGCCACTCCTAGGTACTCGTTCAAAGGAACGGACAGTGGGGACTCAAACAGACCCTCGCACACTAGTGTTCGCAGCAGAATTGTGCACAAGAGCCCTAAGGTGGAATTAACTTAAGGCCCCCCGCTCCCCCTATGCATACACCATCACAAAATGGCCCCAGGACCAGGGGAAGAGGCCCCGGAGGCTGTGACTCCGTACAGCGTCCAGTTCCGGAGGGGGTGTGGGAGATGTGCTGCCCTGTCCTCCACTCTCCGCTTCGGTCACAGCAGGCCATCCCACCAGACGCAGACATGCTCTGCTGCAGGGGCGCGGTCTGCGGGGGGCGGACCTCATGTGAAGATCAGAGGCTGGCTTCCAAGTGTGTCCTGGGAGCTGGTGTTCTAGTCCTGGCTCCACTGTCCATTCACTGGTGTGACCCTGGACAGCGGCCTGGATATTAGTGTGACCCTGGACATCCCTCCACTTCTAACCTGCTTTGAAAGCTATTAGGGAAAGTGGTATGAAAGGATCCACTGTGTGGGTCCCCTGAAGATTTATCATTAAACACATTCAAAATGGGATTTGGTTTACTCCTAATTTAGAGAGGAAATAAATGGCTATAGTAGGTGTCCCTTACATGTAGACCCAGACCTGGCTAATTCCTGCTGACCACATCTTCCTCAGGTTCTGGGTGGTTTAGAAAATAAGCACATTAAACACATACACGCACATACAGCCAAGCTATAATAAAATTCAAATCTGGAAATGGTGGAGAAGCTTCAGCTCAGTATGAATAAGAATCTGAACATACGACGGGCCATTTCGTGAATGTGTGAGCTTCTGGTCACCAGAGGATGGCCTGCTGGCAAGAGTTTTGCAACAGCTGACAGCCCGGTGTGGATGACCTGGGAGAACTTAGGGCTATCTCCTGATGGAAACCGGAGGCTGAGGATTCGGCATGTCAGTGTCTTGATAGCTATCAAGGACCGTGGGATAAAACCTCTATAAACAGGTCATGGGTCCTTTGTTTTCAGAGCTCATTACATCTAATGAGCAAATGGGTAACAACATAGTCCAGGACCAATTTACCTATCTTTTTGGATTCGCTTGTGACAGGTTTGGAAAAGGTGAATTACTTTGATAGCTCTGTTTTTAATCTCTTCTACTGTTAAAAATCTCTGTGCTCTACCCGAATACACCATGCAGATTCGAGAACACATGGGAAGCTGTTAAATGAGTCACTTTAAAAATGAGCACACGTTTGACATTACCGCTACGGATTCCTTAGGCTCATATGTATTGATTCTACTGGGATTCATTCCACTACAGTGTCTAATTATTATTGATAGTTTATCAATCTCATTATGAATTGGGTAATGGAACTGAGAGAGGAGTAGAATGAGAAATATATCCTTAAGTGGCCTCGGCAGAACACCGCTTCTGAGTAAAGAACAAAGCTTCCAGAGTTCACAAATTGCTTTGTGTTGTCATGGCGATAGCTGATTTTCATCATTTTAAAATGATGGAAAAGAAATCAAGAGCTTGGAAGTACAGAAATCAGCCCTGATAGAGGAAACCCTGCTGGAGGAATGGACATAAGCCTGTGACTCCTGCCCTGTGAGGCCCTATCTGGAATGTGCTTTGATTTCTATTTGCCAATCTTGGTCAACCCCATCCTTCAAGACCCAGGTCAAAAACTCATCTCCACCAATAAACTTTGCATGACTTGCTTCACCGCTCTGATCCCACAGTCAATGCTGTGTGTAAGAAACACGGCTCTTATCTTACTACAACACTGATTAACAGCCCTAGGCAACATTTACTTGATACACAACTACTGGTCAAAGTGCTTCACAGACACTGTCCCCCCGATCCTCACTGCGAGACTGGGTGGTAAAGAATATTACACTACTGACTGTAAGAATACTTAACAGGAGATCTACCCTCTTAACAAAATTCTAAGTATACGGTACCGTGTTGATGACTGTGGGTGTCAGTGTCGCCAAACTCATGCCTCTGGCGGGCGAAATCCCACTGCTTGATTCTATGAACTTGACTATTTTAGAAACCCCGTGTTAAGAGCTTTTTGCATGTTGCAGAATTTCCCTCTTTGAAGGCTGACTAGCATTCCCCTGCACACATGTGCTGTGTTTTCTTTACCCACCCGTCTGTCCACTCATCTGATGCATACGTAGGTTGTTTCCACATCTTGGCTATTGCAAATAATGCTGCGATAAACACGGGAGTGCAGATATCTCTTCGAGGTCCTGGTTTCACTCTTCTGGATAAATACTCAGAAGTGAGACTGCTGGATCAATGGTAGCTCTATTTTTAATTTTTTTGAGGAACCTCCGTACTGTTTCTCATATTAGCCGCACCAGTTTGCATTCCATTCCCACCAACTCCCCATGTTCTCGTCCACACCTTGTCTTTTGTTCTTTTGGTAACAGCTGTTCTGACAGGTATAAGGTGATACTGTGGTTTTGATCTGTGTTTCCCTGATCATGAGTGATGCTGAGCATTTTTTCATAGAGCTGTTGGCCACTTACAAACCTTCTTTTAAGAAACATCTATTCAAGTCCTTCGCCTGCTTTGCAGTCAGATTTCTTCGCTACTGAGTTATCCCGAGCTTGCACTCACTCAATCACTGTGCCGCACCATCCCTTTCAGCCTCCCCCTTCCCGCCCACACGCACCGAAAACGTGAACTAACGGTAACTCCTCCATCTGGTTCTGGTGACAGTGGTCTTCTCTAAGAACGGGGCATGGGGCTGTGCACAGGGACGGCTGTCTCAGTTGATGGAGAAGAGAACTGCCGACCCCACCACCTTCATGGGGGATGCGTATGGCTCGCTGTCCTGTTCCCACGCCCCCCTCCACCCAATCAGAAATACACGGCTGAGTGCGCTGAACCTCGTGAGGAGCGAGGCCAGAAGCCGATGCCTCCGGGCCCACGTGCTCCTTTCGATGTAGTACACAGCTCTCAAGTTAAAGCCATTAGTGAGAACAAAAAAATCTACATTTTAAATTTGGTGCATACACTCTATTCAAGTTATATTAACCACACATTGGTATCTGTGTGTATCTCTCTCTCTCACATACATGCACGTACATATCGCCAGGAAGACTGTCGTACATGACCGTCTTCTAGAGAAATCAGAAGGCATGGGAGGAGCCATGCCTCCCCCCCCCCTCCAAGCAGCTGTCGTTCTTCCTCCCCTTCCTTCCGCAATGCTGCTCTGCCCTGCGGTACCCCGCCCCCACTTCCCCCTGCGCCCCGGAGGCTGCGATGTGTCAGCAATGGCTCTGTAATGGGCTGCAGTGTCAGGACAAGCTGCTGGGGATAGTCGGGTGCAGCGTCTCTTCTTCAAAATGCAGCCCCTTCACACTACTCAACCCGCAGGGGTGTCCTGAAGGAACAAAGGAGGATGTGAAGAGGATGCAGTGAAGTCAGCTCGCCAAACATCCTTCCATCTCCCGAGAGGAGTCAGATGCTTGAACTCTCCTTCAGCCCTGGGATACTTTGCAACTTAACACTGCAAACAAAGCCCCTTCAGGTGACACCATGTGTCGCGTTCTTTTCTTCACTCAGGTTTACAAACCAGGAGAGGGAAGGAGTGATATGGTTGCAGGTGGCTATGGAGATGGGCTCCTCTTTGAGTTGGCTTTGCCCACGGAATCACAGAGGAGCGTGTATGCTGCCCTGTTAGGCACATGTCCATTTTTCAGGCCCAAGTCTTTTGAGCAGCAGTTTATCATTCCTGACTATGTCTTTTAAAGAGAGTAATTGCTCAAGATTTTCAACTTAGTATAAAGAAGAACATGCCGAGTCCAATATTTTTTACAAAACCACTTTAAGAGCGATCCCTATTCAAAATACCGAGTGAGGGACGCCTGGGTGGCTCAGTAGCTTAAGCGTCTGCCTTCGGCTCAGGTCATGATCCCAGGGTCCTGGGTTTGAGTCCTGCATTGGGCTCCTTGCTCAGCTGGGAGCCTGCTTCTCCCTCTCCCTCTGCCTACCACTCCCCCTGCTTGTGTTCTCTCTCTCCCTGTCAAATAAATAATAAATCAAATCCAAATAAATAAATAAATAAATAAATAAAATAAAATCCCGAGTGATAGGAATGGATCAACTGTCTTAAAGTTTACATTTTGGTAACCCTGGCGGTGGTGCTCGGGGGCAGCCGCTCACACATGCAAAGTGAGGCTGACAGTAGCTGTGCCCTCAGGACCACAGGAAAATAAAACCTGTCTTCCAGAAATATCCAGATAATTAAATGTACGAATAAATGAGTGAATAAGGAGACTGACAAAATGGTTTCTACCTGAGCAGCTGACATGAGCCGCTTTGGTGACACACTTTAAAAATTACCGTCATGACCAGAGGTTGTGTGACATGGCCTCTGAAGGACAGTTTCAGCACAAGGCAAGGCTGGCAAAGGGTCTGAATAATAAGACACGCACCAGGAAACTTCGTCCGAGGAGACTTCAAGGGAGAGAAGATGGCTTATTCAGCACAGTCAGGTGCTCCTCTAATCAAAATCATCTATAAATATTTAAAATAGGACTGGTTCTACTACTTCATCCTGAAGAACCCAGAAAAATACCAGTTCGGTGTTTCTATCTTTAGAACAATTCCCCAGCCATGCCCACAGGGCCCCCTGCTCCAGCAGCAGCTCAGTGCGGAAAAGCAGGCTGCGGGGTTTTGTTGACCTCCTCACTTGAGAGCATCTTCTCGAAGACTCAGAAGAGCTCACCTCTGCCCTCTTGCTGCGAGAACTCCAGCACTCTGACCAACGTGTGGCACCCGGTCGGGGCTCGGGGAACAGACTGTGGACGTGACCGTGGGAGAGCATGGTGTTGGTCGGAGGAAGAGGCAGGACAGAGTTTACCTTTGTCAAATTCATGACTGAAGAGAAATCAGTGATTGTTGCCAATAATCAAGACCGCCGTGTTTTCAACGGCACGGGATCCGACTCCTGATTCTGTTACTTAGAACCTTCATCAACTGGGGCGAGTCACTTACATTTCCTGGGTCTTGTGTTCCTCACTATCAAATGCAAGTAGAACTACTTGCCTTGTACAGCCCATTGAACGATGCGCGGGACAGTGCAAATAAGAACACTTAGTGAATGAAGGTTTGTCAGGATTCCCCTCCCCTTTCATCTGCTCACTCCCAGCCTTGCCCCCTCACGCTCTGGGGTCCTTCTCACAAAGTAGGAGCTGCTGCCCATCCTTCTGCTCCGGCAACTAACAGTGCCAAATATTACGGGTCAGGAATCATAATTTTGCCTTGGCATTCCTCTAAAAATTCTAGGCAATGTCGTCTGGTCCCAGGGATTTAGTGATACCCTCAATCGGGTCTCACATTGTGGGTCTGCCATGATGTATCTCCCGCTGGCTCTAAAAGCCACTGGCGGTGCAGGCGCTGCCATGGGATACCATGCTCCCTGTCCCGTGAGCGCCATCGGCCCCCTTGCTCTCTAGCTGCCGCGCTGACGCTGAGTCACGTTAGGGGAAGCAGTCAGCATTTCCGACAGTCAGGGTGCTAGTCCTCCAGTGAGTGGCAAATGGGAAACGAGGCTGGGAACACAGCAGACCAGAACCAAGATGCTCGCAGCGCGGGAGTTTGGCAACAAGCAGGGAAGTCTTGACTATTCAAGAGGAAACACTGGCGGGTTAGAAAAGCTTCCAGCCGGATGGAGGCCAAGAGGCTCCCTGATGGGCTGCATGTGGGGGTACAACCTTGTTTTCCCAGGACGGGTGCTTTCCTGTGGGCTCCTCAGTATCTCCCGAAGCGAACCACCCTCACTGAAGGGGAGACCCTCAAATCCTCTTTCCATTCTGAAACCCCTGTCATCCCTGCCTCCCACCTGCCCTTGGATCAGCTGTCCATCTGGGCTCCGGATCCTACCGGCCTACCTCTGAGGACCCAGCTCCACCACCCACCTCGCTGGAATTCGCAATTTCACCCCCTCCTATTTATCTACACCCTTTGGACCTTTGCTCTTAGGAAGCCCCTCTTCCCTCTATTTCCTCAAGCTATTTTCCTTTTGAACACCCACAGGACTCTGCTGGTTTTTACCGGGCTGATATTCCGGTTTGTGTGTGATTTGTACGTGTCGTATCTTGCTTATTACCCCACAACCTCCTGAGGACAGAGACTGTCTACCTTATTTATGTAACACCTGCAGTTCCTAGCATAATATCTCACACTGGCGGGGCCGATAAATATTTACTGTGTTAAACTTTATGATAATTCTGATTTTTAAGAATGAGTAATCATATTTCCTCCCCGTTTTTCTCTCACTCCAAAAGGTAGTCACAATAACATGAACACATTATATGGTGGTTTCTCTATAAATAAAACAGCTACAGGTTTCCGTTTGACCCTACTCAGACTCAAATATGCTTTCCTCTCTTCTTGGACCTGGAAACATTTTTTTTAAGGCAACAGTCATTTGATCTCTCCAGAAAACATGATTATCTCTTTCTGTGAATTTCCTGTCACAACCGGACAGCTGGAACCCTTCACGATAACTCTCCGGCCTCAATCTGCAGCTTCGCCCGTCCAGTGCGGCGTCTCAGGCGGGCCCCTGCGTTTTTCATTTCACGAAGCTCCAGTCCTCAGCAGCCCACCCTCACTATGCCTGCCCATGGGCAGGTTCCCTGCCCTCCCCTACGTCCCAGCTGATTTACAACAAGGTCCTTACGTGCTTCCAAGAATTTCAGTCCGGTGTCTTTCTGGGGCTTTCAGGACCTCTGGGGAAGCTGTCTGTGCTTAGGCCTGGCACAGGGCTCGGCCCTGGCAGCCGTCTGATTGGTGGAGAGATCACTCTCTCATCCTCCGTTTTCCTCAGACACTCTATTCAGTTCTCTCCTGAGCACATATGTTGAGGCTCTGTGTCAATTCAAATCTCATACTTCAAAAACGATAGTCCAATCTGGTTGACTGTCAGATTTTTAAATTGCTTTTTCTTTTTCCCATTTGTAGCAAAGGGCTGTGTGGGGTTGCTCGGCCTGGTTTATGGCCCTTGCTACAAACATGGGGACAGGCTGCTCGGGGCTGGGAGAAGACTTTCTCTTTGTAATGGGACCACCTGAGCCCATGATATTCCTGGGCTGGGGGGCATGAGGCACTGGGGAGGACAGAGTATTGCCTCAACTTGGGGTTGTTATCAAAAAAGAAACCTGACGCCAGTCCCAGAAGGGCTCTATCACATTCTTTTCTGAGACACACTGAGCACCAGGCTGAGACACTAAACAGGGAAAGAGGACCCTGGAATGAGACATACACTAGCTCTCATGAAAAACAAGCAAAGTACTGAGTTCATTCTAAAGATGGGAAGGGGATAGTCTCCGCAGGAATACCTATAGCGACAGTGTTTTAATTAGCCTACCTGTGCATTTGGTAATGATTTCAAGCGTGAGAATTTATTATTTCATCAAGAATATTTGTGATTACTAATTAGTGACACTGTATCCAATCAGGAATTAATAACTGGGGCCTCGTTGTGAATGTTAAGCTGCGCCTCAGGTACATGTGCTGGCCGCCAGCGCTGGGCTCAGCAGTGGCAGGCCGCCTCCTCCCCTGACTCTTGGTCCTAATGGGAGAGGTCAGCAGGTTGGAGCTGGGGTTGTGAAGCTCTGGGAGCTATGAGGCCCCGGGGCCCCTGGGGCTGCAAAAGGCCAGGGGACAGACTGTTCTGGTGGGGCACGGCCCAGGGGCTCATCAGGCAGCCCAAGTACAAACCGCACTCTGTTGAAGTCTGGCTGGAAAATGCAGGAAAAGAGGCTTTGGCGCCAGGGTTAATAGTCTTGCAAATATAATAAATATTCCTTTCCCCTTCCCAGGAAGCATACACGGAATAAAATGAGTTCTTACTACTTTGGAATAAACAGTAATGCTCTCTGGGTGAAGAGCCAACTGGCAGTTTGAAAGATTGGGTTAATCAGACACAGAAATTTCTGATTAATTGGACAATTACTTCGAATTCTGAGAGAGCCAAGGCGATGCTAGAGAAATATCCTGACCAACTGGGAATAAATTCAACAGCCCAAGGCAGAGATTTTTAAGCTTATAGGAGTTGAAATACACTGGCATTGTGTATAATCGGTCTCAAGTCCCCGAGATGTATAGGGGCTGTAACTATTTTTCACGACCAAAGTGATTCAAAAATCTTTTGGCATCGAACAATTACGGAAAATCTGTGGGACATTTCCCTGAAATCACTTTAGGACTCTAGGCCATGGCAAAACCAAAATGTAGGGGCCAGGAGACAGAGACCATCATGTCCGGGGATGGAGAGGGGCCCAGATCCACGGAGCACTGTCCGTGTGAGCCAGCAGCACACAGTGCACCCCTGTCCTGCTCCTTCCTGGAAGTCTCCAGGCCTGGGCCTCACCTGGTGGGGGCATGCTTCTGTTCCTCCTCCTCGTCCGTGTCGCTGCTGATGGTGATGACGCTGACCGTGGGGCTGGGGGTGTCGGGAATGACAATCGTCTGCCGCTGCCGCTCCCTGGTGGTGCTGGAGGCCCCGTCGCCCCACCCGCATGTGACGGAAGAGCTGCAGGCCGGGCTGCTGTGCACCAGGGCGCAGCGCGGAGGCGTGTTCTCCTTGACACGCTTGGACCGCTGAGGGGAGCTGATGGCCTGCGAGGAGGACACCTCACAGGTGGAGACGTTTCTGTAACGACAAAGCCACACCCGTTCAGGGAGGCCCCGCAACTCCTCCCAAGGAGCCCAACATCTAGGGACACCAGCTTTGCCAAATCTCTGTTACAAATTGAGAGTTCAGGGCACTCAGATGTTTTCTGTAACTGCAAAAGTGGCTGTCTCTTGAGCTCTTTCTTTCAGTTACTTGCTACACAGATGGTGGCAGCGGCCTGGCCTTCTCTGGGCTCTGGTCGGGTGCCGTGTGCCTGTCCCAGGAGAAAGGGAGCAGCCAGGGGTTGCAGGAGCTTCTCGAAGCGGGCTCTTGCCCAAGGACTGACTGGGCTGGTCTGCGGGGGCAAGATGAGTGCCCAGGGTCTCAGGGTTGTCTGCCCCACCACAGCCCTCCCTCCCCAACACTGTCTTCAGGGTCAAGGCCTGACTTCCTAAGCTCTGTCCTGTCATTCTCCAAATGTACATGGGTCTTGTTTTGAAGGGAGTTGAAAGAAATGTTATTTGCCACCTAAAGCTTTGGTTTCCTTGCTAATGGCTGTTTTGCAACTTACGAAACTAAAACACTCATGTCTTTGACACCTGAGCCTCATAGGAAGTTTACCACTCTGTCTGAACTGTAATGAGAAAAACTGGGCAAAATGCAAGAGGAAAAGGTGTACTTAAATAGAGACCTTTTAATCTTTATTTTGATCGACTCAAAATTCCTTATCAAATTAGCAAATACATGGGTGGCTCAGTAGTAGGTTAAGCATCTGCCTTCAGCTCAGGTCATGATCCCAGGGTCCTGGGAGAGAGCCCCGTGTCGGGCACTCTGCTCAGCAGGAAGCCTGCTTCTCCCTCTCCCTCTGCCTGCAGCTCCCCCTGCTTGTGCTCTCACATAAATAAATAAAATCTTTAAAAAAATATTAGCAAATGCAGTTTCTGCTAACTTAAGGGAAAAATAGACCTTACCTTTTCCCCTCTCCCCCAACCTCTGCTGACCTTGGTCATACCCATACAGTGAGAGCCCAATGAAATTTTTAAGACACTTTTATGTCCTTGGAGATTCTAGTACTTCCTAGCTAAAAGGCAGGAAGATGAAAATAATTCTGTAGATTTATTTAATTTTCTATATAGCTGGTGTCAGACGTGTTTCTTGTTCCTTTCTGGGGGCTGCCAATAAGTTTTACTGAAAAGATTGTTCCACTGTTTGCACTTAGCATAAAACTATACATTTGTTATTGTTACTCTGTTGCCATTTTGAGATTATGTTTTCACTACTTCAGCAGTTAAAATATCTCCACTTGGCATTGTTAAAGAAATGCCACTGGCTGTACCACCCAACAAGGGAGAGCCTTCTGTTTTGCTTAAGGCATTGGTCTTAAAAATAGGCAAATACAACATTTGTAGTATAATTACATCGATCTTGAAATGTACTGGCAATGAACCTTCATGAAGCCCGCTGGGTGGTGAGTGGGCAACAGGGAGGGACTTGTCAACAAGCTGGGAGGCTAAGAGTTCTTACTGCCTCTACCTGACAAGGTGAGCCATGAGGATGCTAAGCTCAGCCCAGGGTCAGACTGGTCTTCTGTGTGACCACCCACATGGCGGGGCTCGACAGAGCAAAGGGTTGAGATGGTGGCCCCTGTTGCCAGCCAATCCAATAATGACAAGGCTGTGTTTTCACAGGGCTGCCGCACATCTGAGATGAATTTCCCTGAGTTGTCAGCAACACCCAAATAAGGAATCCTGAAGAAGAACGACAGCTCGAAGGAAGTCAGCTCCTGGGTTAATCTTCAAAGGAAAATGATAAAAAGGCAGGCCTAATTTCTGGCACCTGGTTAAATAAGTAGGAAACCAAAAGTCACTAGACATTTTACGTACCGGACTTCTTTCTCTTGATTCATCTATTCCAAATAAGCAATTAAGTGCCCTCAAGTCAGTGACTCTGGAGAAAAACGTAGGAGCAGCTCTGCATCTACACGATCTCAATTTTTTTTTTAAATTTGGAGATCTGTCTTTTTAAAAGACAAGTTTATTGAGGTATAATTTACATACAGTAAAAGTCACCCTTTGGAAGTGTTTGATGAGTTGTGACAAGGGGACACATAGCCCCTACCAATCCAGACAGAGAACTTTTTCATCACTCTGAAAAGTTCCCTCATGCTCTGTCCCTGTCAATCCCCTCCTTTCCCACCCAGTGGTCCCTGGAAACTCCTGGTCTAGTTTTGCCTTTTCCAAAATGCCATGTAAATGGGATCACGAAGTATGTGGCCTTTTCTGCCTTGATTTTTAAGAGTTCACTGAGGTGAGACTGGATTGAAAAGGAACGGGAAAGATTATTCTGCTGGTAATGTCTAGGATTAACCAAAATCATTGCTTATATTTCAGGAAGCAGCTAAATGAGTTAGATTTCTGACCTTAGATTTCAAAGTAAGCACACTTCTCTACTGCTTTAAAAAAAAAAAACATTATTATGATTTCCAAAGTGCAACTTCAGAGGCGAGTCTAAGTGTTTTATACAGAAGTGAAAGGGCACGAATGGCTTCAGACCCAGGCACCGAACACTGGAAATCCAGGCCCTCCCCCGTGGGGTACGGGCAGAGCAGGGACGACGGTAAGGCAAGAGGCAGGTAAGACCGAGTGAGTGCTGCCTTCAATCCCTAGCACTATCCAGTGGTCTGACACATTCAGCAAACATTCTGGGGCCACTCCCTGTCCCACGCCTGGGACTCAGAGCACATGCTGACATTCCCTAACGCTAAGAGGTTTCTCTACCTTCCAGTCTTCTGAGGTTTCTCTCCTCAAGGGCAATTCTCACCACCTACCTCGCAGAGGACTGGTGCTGCTTACTCTTCCTGGAGGAGGTGGTGCTGGTTGGCTGCTGCCGCATCACGTGGGCTACACCCACATTCAAGGGCTGGGCTGCTGGAAGGGTCACATGACCAGTCAATAGCGCAGGCTGCTGCATGATGGGATTGTAATGGCTGCCGTGAGCGTGGGTGTTCCTGAATGGGAGATGGGAAAACAAGGCTCTTTATTGGTTTTATAAATATGGATTTTCTTTTTTAAGATAAAACTTCCTCCCCAATTAAAAGCCACATTTAAAAAGTTGGTTCTCATGAGCTCATGGAGTTGCTGAAGAGATGAGCTCATCAGATAAGCCTCCCAGGTGCCTTTAAGTGCTGTTCTGAAGAAGCGGGCAGGAACATAGTTTGGTGGTGAGTGAGAAAGAGGACGTTGCAAATGGGAAGAATGGCAAGTTGCAAATTCAGCTTAAGTTCTGGGGAGAGGAGATTAATATTCCTTCTACCTTTTAACATCCCCAAACTGGTGACTGCGTGCATTTTATTTTAGAATGTACAAGTGCCTTCAATGGGTTATTGCACTCTGTGAGGTAGGATATCGAAGTAATGCCATTTTATAAATGAGAAATTTGTAGCTTATGTTAAAAAAAAACAACTTTGAAAATGGAGTTGTATGTTCCTACTGTTTGAAATGTTAACATTCTTTTGAATTCTCTTCATGGCTAGCACAAATCTCAGGCATGTAGCAGCTGGTCAATTAATTACATGCTTGCTGAATGAACAATTAGATTACCTGAAGGTTGACTAGACGTGTATAGAATTTGGTACTAAGTCAAAATTAATAAGAGTCAGACACATGTTGCTAGAAGTACTACTGGCAGCCAATATCCTGGAAGTGGGTTATCTTTCAAGAGTTCTTATGATCTGGGTTGTATGGAGCTCAAAGGCTTGTTTTCCCACAGAAATATTAAAAGTGATGATTAATTCAGAGACTTGCCCGTAAAAGCCCATTTAGCACCTAATAAAATTAAAAGTTAAAGGAGAATTTATTTGAATTTTAAAAATATTATAAAATTCATCTTCACAACTTGGGGAAAAGGATGAATAGGAAAAAAAAAAAAGAAGTAGGTAGATACTTCTGTAGAGATTTTGATAGCGTCTGTTGGACATTCACACTTAGAAGCTGATGTTATGGCTTCCTGACTTTGTAGTTGCTGTTTCTTCTACAGAATGGCATTCTTTTTGATACAAGTCTAGCATCAGTACTTCTCTTTTGTTTATAAGCCATGATTATGGATGTTCTTTGGCCCACATATGACATGGAGAAGAGACTGGAAAGAGAGTGTTGGCTTTAAGTGTTTCCTGTGGTAACCAGGTAAGAGCTGAGGAGGCAGGAGGCACAGGAAAGTCTGTATGAGCGAGTGAGTATGTGAATTTGGCTGAGATTAAGTGAGCTGTAAACACAGAAAGACGCAGGAAAAAAGTAGTATAGCATATATGTGTGGTCTTTTAGGAGAAAAAGGGGTGAGAAAAAAACCAGTTGGTCAGACAGCTTTTCCACTTGGTTGCTGTTCCTAATGAGCTGGAGAGGGAAGGCAGTCTCACAGAGCGTGAGCCATTGTGAATGGTGCGAAGGGAAGATAACAGGTTTATTTATTGCCTGTCATGTACCAGGTGCTAGTATAATACATGTTTAATACAGGTCAAGTGCTTTGTATTTTATCTTCATTTAAACCTCTCAGCAATTCTGTGAGGTAGGCATTCTTATCCCCACTTTACTGAAGAAGAAACTGAGGCTCATAAGGTTTAGGTAACTTGCCCCAGGTCACGCAGAACCAGAACTGAACCCACTTCTTTGAAAGTGCTTCCAGTGAGTGGGGATGGACTTGGGTGCTGTTAGTGGGAAGTGAGTGGGGCTGCAGGAAAGAGCCTCCGTCCTCTCTTGTTTCTACTAGTCAGAAAATGAGATGGAGGAAGAGAGGAAGCTGGTTTGAGGCTTGCCTGGGGGCTTCTGTCTCCGCCCCTCTTGGTTGTACTGAGAGCTCTTTATTCACAATAGCCTTTGAGATCAGAAAAGGAACTTAAGGGAGGCTCCATGGTTAGTATGGAGACTGTCAGGAGTGGAGGGACACCCTGATGGTTGGGCTGAAAGAGCCTGGAGAGCCGTGGTAAGGGGGACACAACGTGGGGACTGTCATTTGGCTCTGCACTGGTGAAGGGGGCACTGTGGTAGGTGTTGGGATGGAGTGGGTGGAGAGTACAAGAGAAAGTGGAAAGTGGCCATAAAAACAAAGGAGCAAGGTGCTGGTGAGAAAGCCAGTGAGCAGGATGGGTGGGGTGCTGGAAACGGATACAGGGGGTACGTTGTGCTGGTGGCTGTTCGCTTTGGGCCCCTGGGGTCTGTGGAAAACGGACTTTGATCTAGCAGATAGGACTATTCACTGAAGAGACACATTCAGCAAACACGCCAGAGGTTACCATTCCAAATAAACCCCATTCTGTCAAGCTTTCCCCTGAGAGGTCAGATACAACTCCAGTGTGCCCATGTCTCCAAACACCCTGAGAACACTTTCTAGAATTGCTTAGGAGCCTCAGGGACTCCCTTCTGCTTTCTTTCATGGCTGACACATCTTTATTTTCTGGGAGTGGAATTTAATTCTGAGAAACAAACCAAAAATAATCCGGAGGCAAGTCCGTGAAGTGCACGGGGGATCAAATGATGTAACTGATTTTGGGGTCGAAAATGACAACTGACCATAAGGTCATGAAGCTGATTTTCTTCTGTCCTGGTACATTTATTTAAAAGTGAACTCTCATTACACTGCACTCATATTCCACATATTCTTTTTAATTTAAAAAGTTCTCTCTAAATCACGGAATTGACAGCACAGGCCAGCCCGGCAGCTCTCTGGGTGAGCAGCGGACATGCCTCCGGTCCCAGACGTGCCTGCTTTCCTGCTTACCTCCAGTCGGCCAGCTGCTGGGTGCCTGCCATGGTCTCGGGAATCACAGTCGCGTGCTGCACAGATGTGTGGGTGGCCACTCCGGTCAGCTGCTGCCATGCCGGGGGAAGCAGGATTTGCTGGGTCCCACTTGGCCAGGCCTGCTGTAGAGCAGAGGACGTGTGCCATCAACATGTTTGTTAATCACATAGTCTGTCTGCGTGAGTCAAGCCCTGATTCTGTGCCCGGGGCTGTGCTGGACCCTGTGATGGGTATGAAAGTGGAGACCTGGTCTTTGGCCTTGAAAACTAAGTTAAGGGGAGATCAAATGAACATCTATGGCCTACACAGAAGCTAGTAAGTACATGGGCAAAGAGTCGTATGGAAGGGATTTATTCATGTGGAAGAAATGATTTGTTTATAAATTTGCTCTAAGAACAGTGCTCAAAGTTTCCCAAAGTTCACTTACCGATTTGTTCCGGCATAGAGTGCAAGAGACTGAGATAGCTGCACTGGGCCACGCAAAGGTAACTTTCTGCGTGCAAGAGGTTTTCCATCCTTTATTTTGCCTTTTGTTTATGAATTAGAATCTAGACCTCCAACTTGTGCTATCTTCTGAATCTAAAGTAACATAATTCTGAGATGACCAGATATTTGCCCACATCCGAGAGCAAGGAAGCATGAAGTAAAATTCTTAGCTGGGACCTTAAGCTTCACTGAGAATTACCCTGGTCCATCAAAGCCAAAATGAGACGTAGTTAGAAGGTCACAGCTTGATTCTTCATAAATACTAAGCTTTTTCTAAGAACTCTAAAATGAACTTCGCTGATTCTTCCTTGAACAGAGTCACTGGGGAGGGGCAGCGTGTGTTGGCGTGGTGTTCTAAGCTTTCTTTATCTTCAGTCACTATTCTGCTTGCCTTTGGTTATTAAATGATTCTGACTGAACACAGTTGTCCAAAGTTGGACGCCGAAAGGAACACTGCTAAGGTAAAATACTTCTTGGGCAGGAAGAATTTAAAGATCCAGTTACATGCTGTTCTTTCCACTGGGCTGGATATCACTAACATTGGGTAATTTCTTTAATATAGTGCTCCACAAACTGCATCCTAAAATGTGTGTTTTGGCTCATATGTACAAATAAGCACTTCTGGAAATGAATCACAAACTTGAGACAAAGCTTAATAAACAATGATGTGTATAAAATGATACAACCACAATTTAGATCTGAGTGGATGGTTCACCTGGTCCATCCTTTTCATAGTGCACATGAAGCCAGTGAGATCTCTCATACCTTTTTCACATTGCCTGTTTGCTTATTGATCTGTTTTGATACAGGCAAAAAGCACAGGGACCACAGTTTATACAGTAAGTGTTTAATAAATGTTCATAAAATGAAAGAAGCAATTCTACCAAGGCAATTAATTATAGTTAACTAGATTTCAAGTTGACTGAATTCAGACACAGCAGAAAAATAATTTAATTGATTAAAATAGTTACGAGTTCAAAAAGTTAAATGAGTAATAATTTTGTCGGCAGTTAAGATTTACACGGACTTTGAGACTCATTTCAGCGTTCCAGAAAAGCATGTGTTTTGTTACTTTTAAATAATAAATCTTGATATTAAGCCAAGGACATCATTTTTCTCCCCTACTTCCCTAAAATGGATGTTAACATTTTACCTCAAAGAGATAGGGTAAAGGCTATTTTTGACCCCTTTCACTGAATGACATGTTCAACTCATGTGAGATGACACTTCACACTTGTATAATTACTTGTATACACTTCTATAACTTATAATTTATTACTACTTTATAATTTATAAGATTAGAGCTAATACTTTTTTTTTTTTTAAGATTCTATTTATTCATTCGAGAGAGAGAGTGAGAGAGAGTCAGAGAGAGAGAGAGAGGACACATGAGCAGAGGAGGGGGAGAGGGAGAGGGAGAAGCAGGCTCCTGGCTGAGCAGGGAGCATGACACGGGGCTTGATCTGAGGATCTTGGGATCATGACCTGAGCCAAAGGCAGACGCTTAACCGACTGAGCCACCCACGCGCCCCTAGAGCTAATACTTCTTGATGCATACGCATGCCAAGCACAGAGCTAAGACCATAGATAGGTTTCTGACTTCATCTTTTTTTAAAAAGATTTTATTTATTTATTTATTTATTTCGGGGGGGGGTGTGGGGGCACATGAACAGAGAGGGAAGCAGACTCTGTGCTGAGTGCAGAGCCCAACATGGGGCTGGATCCCATGACCCTGAGATCATGACCTGAGCCGAAATCAAGAGTTGGATGCTCAACTAATGGAAGCACCCAGGCGCCCCAAGTTTCTGACTTCATCTGAACACCAGTTCTGTGAGGTAAGGACTGTTATTTCTCCCCATTTCTCAGATAGATAAACTGAACTACAGAGAGGCTAAATAACCTGCCCAGAAATGTAGTAAATTAAACATTTATTGCTCTCTTCCTCTAAACCCAACTGAAATGATCATGGAGGAATAAAAAAATATAGAGACCCACAAGGACAAAGACAACAGAGGAGACAATAACAGTTAACAAAATCTTGGAAACTGGAAAATGGAAGGGCAATTACTGAGTTAGAAGACTGGGGAATCTAAGGTCACGTCTGTGAGATTACTTTACCTTTCAGTTTGCAGACCCTGGTATGCAGGCTTATACCCTCCTGCCCACTCCCCGCCAAAGTAGGAGGCTGGAGGATTCTCTCTAGGTAAACTGACTGGTCCAAAAGAAAAAACTACAGATATATTGGAGGATCAAGGAATCTGCCAGTGAAAATGCTGGGCTCACCCCTTATCAGACTAGACAGAAGTCCACATTCAAAAGTCCTTTCCCTCCTGTAGCTTTCAAATTAGTTTTTTAGTGCTTCGGTCTTAGATATGAATGAACAGCCAAGGATAACCAGATATTAAAGGAAGCTTCTAACGTGAGTCTAAAACAGAAGAAGAAACTCAGAGGAAACAAAAACAGTATAGAAATCAGAAGTAAATTCTCAAAAACTTAAACTGTCCTCACAGAGTTAAAAAAAAAAAAAGAATTATACACACACACACACACACACACATACACACATGTATACATATATATGAAACAAGATCATATACAGGAATATACATCTATACGTCCATATCTATATTCAGAGAATAAGAAAGAATTCTTAGAAATGAGAACTACAACAGAACTTAATTTCTTAGAAGGTTTTTTTTAAAGTTGAGAAAATCTCTGGGAAAGAAGCACAGATAGAAAAGAGAGAAAATGGGAAAAAAGATGAAAATCATGAATTTAATTCAGAAGCACCAACATCCAGTTAATAATAATTTCACAAAGAGGAAACAGAGAAAGTGCTGGCTTCGGCAGCACATATACTAAAATTGGAACAATACGGAGAAGACCAGCGTGGCCCCTGCACAAGGATGACATGCACATGCACGAAGCATTCCATATTGAAAGTAAGAAAAAGAAAATGGAGGGGAAAAACTTAAAGGAAAAATAAAAGAAAAACTTCTAGACTAAAAGGGCAAACACTGTCCAAGACAATGTATGAAAAAAGACACATGAGGAAGCATATACTCATGAAATTTCAGACCACCGAGCACAAGGAGAGTCTTGAGAGAGAGGAAACTAACCCAATGAAAAAATGAAACCACCATTAACTCCAGGAAAAACAAGTTGCACAGGAAAGGAACAGAATCATAATATAGTATGAGGCTCAACTGAGAATAATATTATATAATACTGATGATAATAATTATGTAAATAATGCAAAGTGGTTGAATAAGAAACTTCCATGGGAGGAATGGGAGAAAGGAAGAGAGGAGGGAGGGAGAGAGGGAGAGAGGGAGAGCGCATGATTGGGCAGGTGCTGTGGGGATGCGGTGGGGTTGGGGGCTAAGTCTTCATCTTCCACAGTAACATGGAAATTCTAAAATGGAAATATCAGTAAAAAGTAGTTTAAGCATGTTATTTAGAAACTTGGAGTTAAATATCAAAACAACAGTTAAAAGTTATTTTGGGGGATTGGACATTGGGGATGGGATAGAGCAGAAGACTACTATTTTCTGGTAAGTCTGTAGACTCATTTAACTTTAAAAATTAGGTACATGTATTATTTGGAAGAAAAATTCAATTAGAAAATAACTTCCCTAAATCCTATAGCTGGTAAGTTGTGGTACTGGCCTCTGACTTACAGGCAATCAAATGCCAGAGCCCATGCTCTCAGCCAGCATACTACCTCTATGGAGAGCACACACAGAACGACGGCTCTACTGAGGATCAGGGACTCGTGGTAAACGCATAAAAGTAGATGGAAAAGTCTTCCTTATTCATTAACAATTCAGGCACCAAGCAAGACAGAAGCAGAGGGCAAGACAGACTGGTTGCTGAAAATGTTACCAGAGGAGGATTTGAGTGAGAAGCATTGAAGTTTTGTATTTTGGACGGTTTAAGAAGTTCCAGCCAACTGTCCTTAGGGAAACATTTAAAGCGATTCAGGTGATATGACTTGACTGGCTAGAAGAAGGCCCCTTCTTCATGAAAGGCTGCAGCCCTTCACAAATCTCCACATCTTGGGGGGTGGGGGGTGGGAGGGAGCTCTGAATTTCTGTTCCAGCCTTGCTAGTCAAAGGGGGTTTTGGATCCTGCCATTTGAAAAGTGAACTAAATTCAATACTGTCTCAATTGAGCACTGTGTTTCCCCCCTCTCTACCTTTACCCACTCATTCTCAGTTTCTGACGGTGGTCAAGGGGTGAGCTCTGGCTTGAGGCTTGGGAGGACAGAGGGGGACCCCCTTTGGGCAGCACCAACAAGGCTGTATGGGTGAGACAGTCTGTGAAGACCACTCCCAGATCACTGACTCAAGAGGGTGTGACTTCACTCCGGCCTCCCGTGCACACATCCTTGGGGCACGCTTGAAGGACGTGGGGTGCTGCTGGAAGGTGGGGAGGAAAAGGCAAAGCAAACAGAACGAACACGAGGAATGGATTCAAAGACTCTGTCTCTAAACTTTCACAAATACAATCCTTGGAAAGGTTTAAATATTTGTAAAGAGTGATACCCACTTTTTGGATATGTTTAAAGTAAAGATAACGTTTGGAATGCATCTGCCTGATGCCTAGGAATTTACCCAGAGAAAAATGAGGGCACTAGTTTAAATGCTTACTTATTGCTTTGTTATAGCCACCAAACTAGTTTTATAAATTAGCTTACTTTCATCCTTTGAAGGCACCAATTAAAAATATCTAGGACAGAGCTCCACCTTTATGGGCTAACATACTGGCATGGATTAAGCGACAAACAGAAAAAGAAAACAACCAATGACCAGAAAGTCACATGGTGATACGGGATAGCGCAGGAATTTTTTTTAACCTAATATCTTTGCATGTCAAGACACAGTGGTCTGCCATGTCCTTTTCTTCTTTTTTTTAAAGATTTTATTTATTTATTTGAGAAAGACTATGAACGAGAGAGAAAGCACAAACGGGGGGAGAAGCAGACTCCCAGCTCAGTGGTGAGCCTGATGAGGGGCTCAATCCTGGGACTCCAGGATCATGACCTGAGCCGAAGGTAGACGCTTAACTGACTGAGCCACCCAGGCGCCCCTACCATGTCCTTTTTAATGGCTACATGGTGTTCCATTTTATGCACACACATCAATTTATTTAACAAATCTCCTACTGATGAACATTCAAATTGCTTCTAGTCGTTCCCTGTTATAAACACTGTAGTGACTAAATTCTTTGTACACGTATTTTTTGTTCCCTCTCCCAATTACAGGTTTAGGTTAAATCCACTTGGAGATTTACAGCACTCTAGGGACTCTCTTTCAAGTAGGCAAAGGTAAAGCTCTTCCCTGCTATGATTAAAGGACAAATTCAGAAATGCTGAGCCTACTGTTTTTCCCCCAACTGAATAAAGAATGTCTAGGTTAGCTAATAAGAATGCTAATTATTATTTCTTTCAGAAATGATTTCTCGCTTGCCAGGGTTAAGTGGGCAAACAAAAAAAAAATCTGTTAGTACGTGTGAGGTCTATAGGTTCTGGGTCACAGAGGAGGAGTGCTGGGAGGCTGGTCTGGATTTCTGCCCATCAGAGAAAGTATGAACAAGATAGTTGGCCCCTGGAGTGAGCTTGTAGTTCTTTCTCCTGATCTTTCTTGGCCTTTTCCAAACTCCCTCCTACCAAACTGTGCGAGCAAAAGGAAGCTATGAGGACCAGCGAGAGAGGTAGAAGTAGAAGGCCTACTTTACATATGGAAGGTTCTCTGTTTATAAACTTTCAGCAACACAACTTTGTGTGCCATCAGAAGCTGGTGTCCGTGGTCACTGCAGTGTCATTTTGGACTTAAGAACAGAGACAAGGAATGATAAATATCCACCTTAAGTAAGCTGTTCCAGAACACAGAAGAGGGTAATAATATCCAACATATTGTTTGAGACTGGGATGACCTCGATGCCCAAATTAGACAAGGCTTCTATAAGAGAGAAATTATAGGCCATTTCTCACTTCCGAACACAGATGCAAAAACGCTAACCATGGTATTTACGAACAATCCAGTACTGAAAAGCATAAGTGCGTATCAAACACACATGATCAAATAAAGCTCATCCCAGAAATACAAGGACAATTTAACATTAAAAACCTATTAATGTAACTCGTCACATTAGCAGATGAATGAACAAAAACCACAAGAGTATTTTAATCGATGCAGAAAGAACATGTGATATAACTCCATTAAAAAATTAGCAGGCTTGATAAAGTTTCTACCAAATACTGACAGCAAACAAAATAGGGCAAACAGAAGAATTTCCTATAAAGTCAGGTACCAGTTAAGGGTGTCCAGCGTCCACACTGTTGTTCAACACTGTTTTGAGGTGCTGGCAGCATAGTGGCATACGGATCGTAAAGGAAGAAATAAAGCTAGTAAGAAGGTAGTCCCCATAAGAAATCCATGGGAATTCACAGAAACAACAAGAACTACTCCAAGTTTAGAAGGACTGCTAGATAGGGACACCTGGGTGGCTCTGGTCATGATCTCAGGGTCCTGGGATCGAGCCCCGTGTCGGTTCCCTGGTCAGAGAGGAGTCTGCTTCTCCCTCTCCCTCTGCTCCTCCCCCTGCTCGTGTGCGCACATGCGTGTGTGTGCTCTCTCTCTCTCAAATAAATAAATAAAATATTAAAAAAAAAAAAAAAAGGACTGCTAGATAAGAAACTCAGTAGACCAAAATCAGGGTTAGTCCCAGAAACCAAAACCAAATAATTGGAAAACAAAATTAATAAAATCATTAATACCAACAAAACCTGTAAAATATTTAGGAATTATTCCAACAAAAGAAACCTTTCATGAAAAGAATAAGAGATAAATATACAGTTATGCTGTGTTCGTGCATGAAATGACTGAATACAATAAGGATGTCAGCTTTTCCTCAGCTAAATACAAATTTAACTCAAGTCCAATAAATACACTTCAGGGCCTTTTGTTTTGAAATGACAATTGCTAATTGGCTGTGACTCTGAGCCAGTGATTGTTTTGTTTGTAAGAGTGACGGTTAAATTCATATGGAAAGTGAAGGATCCAGGCTAGACAAGGAAATTTTGAAGAACGACCTGGGAACGGGGCTGTCCCTACCAGACAGCAAGACATGTGTTAGCTGTAACAGTTAAAAGACAGCAGCACATTAGAAAGGCCAATGGAGTAGGGAGCCCAAAGAGACCTATGCAATTTCACTACATTAAAATTAAAACCAAAAACTTCTGTTCAACAGAAGATACCACAAAGAAAAGTGTCTGTAGGAACACTTTGAGAAAAGGCTGGGAACCTACCTTATTTATAAATTAATGTGCCTCTAACCTAACAACATTTAGGTTAAGGTGTCCTTGCTGCCCAGCAATGGAAATGATTCTGTAGAAGGGTTTGTGTCCTGGTTCTGTCACCTGATTGCTGTGGGACTCTGAGCCAGGGATTGTGCCTGCTTTCCCTATTTGTCACCTGGAGACAGATACCTTACTTATCGTGCTGTTGTGGGGATTAAATCAATTAACAACTATAAAGTGCCTGGCATAACGATGATGTATTTGTTTGAGCGCCATTAAAGACTAATGACGGTTATCATCACGTCACTCTGTTACCTTAAATTTCCACAACATTTTGCACATTTTTCAAGCATTTTTGCCTCTGTTCTCATGCTACCTTCGGGGTACCCATGTGAACAGATAAGGAAGGTTCCAGCTCATAGCTTCTGTGATCCTGGTTTTTCAACTCCTTATGAAATAAGGAGATAATCTCCAAGGCTTCTTTTGGCTCTAAAAAATAATTTCTATTTTATAGGAAAGAAATTCAAGGCAAAGAAATGTTAACTGACTTGCCTTAGGTCACAAAGTTATTAGCAGAATTAGGATTAAAACTTATGTCTCCCATATTAATTTGCATTATAAAGCTACAGTAGTAATAATAATTTCCCCAGACTCGCCCTGTGTCTAAATTTCTTCGTGGAATTATAAGCAAGATACGTGGGAAGGTGATTCGCCTGGGGATCATTCAGAATATTACTGATCTATTCTAATGAGTCGAAGCACCTAACTCATTGCCAAGGAGGGAATTAGCGGAGATCTATCTCTTTTGTGAACAACATTAACACGGATAATGGCAATACCAGTAATAATAAAGAAAGAATTACCTGGGCGAGCAGACCTGGTTGGATCTGAAGAGGCTGCGCTCCCGGGGCTTGAGTGACGATGGGCACGGCATTCTCCATTCGCACGGAATAGCCAGCGTGCTTAGAGGGCGAGGCCTGCAACCCTATTCCAGACCCGGGCAAGGGAGAGAGGGGTGGTTGGGTGGTCAGAAACTGCTGGATGCAGAGAACCTTCCTGGCCAGCTGGTCAGGACTCATCTCCCCTTCTCTCCAGTCCCTGCCGGCTATCACCTGGTCCTTTGCAAGTGTCCCCTTTAGTTTCTAACTTAAAATTGTAAAAGCCACAAAAAAACAACTTTGAATGTTTTCAGAGACTAGAAGGTCAAATTAAGGAGTCTGTAAGAGCCCAAAGTGGAACAGTTATGCTGACAAATGACAGCAGAAAACTGGCTTCTAACAGGAGAATACACCTGGGGTATTGGGGTGTTGGGAAGGGCGTCCGAATCCACTGGAATTACACTCTGAAACTGAGCAGCCCCACATGGGCTCACACCGTGGGGTGTGCAAAGCTCAAATACTTGAGCTTTCTGGATACACGGTAACCTCGCACACAGTCAACTCTGGCTTCTTGGAACTTTCAGGAGAAGAGTGTTGGGTGCATGGCTAAAGAATCATTTGGGGGACAGGCCTGGGAGGTACTTTTCGGGCAGATTTCTATTTTTCATGAGAACGGAGACTGGGTTGGCCGGCAGAGTGGCAACTCTTTACAGATAACCCGCTGGGAGGAGATTTCATTGGAGGAAATGTAAGCTGACATCAGCCTCACAATAGGAGCCCAAACAACGTGCTCATTTACAGACAGCTGGCCAGGGACAAAAACACCAGCAGGTGGGGAGAAAAACAACTTGGTGCTGAGGCCCAAGTCCTATTGTTTCTAGGCTGGCCTGAGCAGGAGAGGGGCCCTCAAGTTCAGTGATGCCAGAAAGCCACGTGTACCAGTGCCCCAGAGGTCCTCCGGTAGGAGGCAGGTGAGCGGCAGCCTCTGCTCATCCTTACCTTGGAAGCCGGGCGGACACACGATGAGAGCTTGCTGGAAGGGGTCGGGCCGGGCGCAGATCTGGGCTGTTCCTGTCTGCAGGGGCATGCTCCGCTGGGCCACTGCGGCCATCGATGCCGCTGAGGGCTGGTAGAGTGCAGATTGGTAGTTTAGTATGGAGACCTCGGGATTGGCTAAGGGAAGAGTGGCGCTGGTGGAGGTGGGAGCCTAAAGGAGTGATGGGGATTAAACACAAATAAACAAAAATAAAAAATGAGGGAGGTGGTATGTTGGGAGCCACGAGTCTAAAGCAAATAAATGAACTCAAAAGAAGAACGAACGAATAAAAAAACCAAGAGCGAAAAAGCAAAAACAGAGGGGAGTGGAGACACAGCTGAAGTCTCAAGGAAGAGCAGGCCCCTGCAGCCACAACAGACAGAATCACCCTCGGGGCTTACACTCAGGCCAGTTCCTAACATGTGTGGGGCCTGGACGACGGGCACACGGAAGCTTGCCTCACACAGGTCTAAAAACTGCAGAGTTAAAGATCGGGCCGGAAACTATTTATGCGCTGCCCTTCTACTCTGACAAATACACTTCACAACTACCTGGAAGGCCAGGTTTGAGTTTAGGACCCTTGGATTCCTTGGGTTCTGCACTGGAACATGGTGATGGGGCGGGGAATGGGGCGGGAAAGGAGGTGAGAGCTGACCTCTTGCCTTCCTTCTCTTCCTGCCCCAGCTCCGTCCCACAGCTTGGGGGCTTTGGGTGCACATATGTGGACCCGCCGGCCCACATGTCCAAGCTCCGTTCACACTCCCCTTCTCTTGGGCCTGGTGGTGCAGTCCGTACTCGGGAGGATGAAGCCAGGAGGTGGCCTCTGCAGGCACAGGGGCCCAGGTACCCAGAGTTTGGCACGGAAGCACACACACACAGAGGAAGGCTTAGGTAGGCCTTGGAAGGGGGCCCTCCTGCTCAGGTCTAAGGGGAGTACTGTTTACAGATACCCTCAGACGGCTGCAGAGCACATGACTGCAAATTAACACGCCACAGAACCAGCCAGCCACGGGGTGGGACTCACTGAGCGTGGGGTTCCTAGTTTGAGTTTGGGGCATTCTTATGCTGGTGTTTAGCTATGAAGGCTGGAAGCCAGACAGGAGAGATGCCGGTGGGTCAGGAGAATTTAAATGGAGAAGAGTTAAATATAAACTCTGAAATTATGTCCTCTTCTCCTGTCCCTTTTGGAAAGAAACATCATTTGAGAATGAACTTCCGTGGGAAGCAAGGAAACTCAGTTCTGAATTGGGAATTCTCTGGCTTTGCCCCATCCTAGCCTTCTTCACACTGATCCTACAGCAAGATAGGGGGAGGAGGTCACCCGTGTCTTCGAATTCAACATTGTTTACAAGTTTTGCCACTAGAGGTTCCGTGGACTGGAGGATAAGGAGGCAAGAGCCACAAGGGTATCTTGGACACGTGCAGAAACAGAATTTTAAGAAGGGTACGTATACATGTCAAATTTGATAAAAAGAATAAAATCTCATTTTTCATGTTTTTTTTTAATACTTGGAATTTATGTTGAATTTTTGTGCAAAGCAAATTAATTTGTTTGAAAGTAATCATTACATTAGGTAGCAGACATTTTTGGATTTTAAGATACATATTGTCACAATAAGTGGCTGCTTTGGGCCTCCAGGTAGTGTGACTGGGAATGCACGTGTGACGTGTGTGTGCGAGCGTCTGTGTTTTGTTACTGATGACATGCCTTGTGTTTCCTCTGTTCTCTCTGCGGCCCCACCTGCCCTGGAGGCTCCTCCCCATACACATTTCCCACTGTACCCTGGGCTTCCCTCCCTGGGGACCAATGTCCTCCAGGTTCCCACTCGGGTACTTGACTACTCCACTTCCTGTGGTTGCCTCCTTCAAATTGTCCCTGGGACCTGACTCTTCAGTCACTACTTCTTTAGCTGAGGATCTCCCACACTTTCCTCCTTCCAATTCTTCTTAGGGGCTGAGGCTAGAACATTCTTTCCAAAAGACTACTTTGTGCATGTCACCACCTGTGCCCCCTAATCTCCGATGACTGTCTAATGAACACTGTATGTGCACTTTGGTCTGGCACTCCTTTCCCTTGGTTTGGCCAGCCTTCCCTGCCAAACTGATCTCCCTCTGCCCTCTGCGCTCACGGCACCAGCCAGAGTCTACTCACTGCTGGCGAGCATGCTGGCATGGCAGCGCAGGCCCTGCTGACTCCCACAAACCCTTTGGCCCACAGCATTCTCTCCAAGCCTCAGAGCTTCAAGGTCTCGCCTGGGTCCCCTGTGCTCCACACTGAAACCTTCCCTGACCCCATCAATTTAAATGAACTTCTCTGTTATATTAACCTCTGGAGGCGCCTGGATGGCTCAACAGGTTAAGCGTCAGACTCTTGGATTTGGCTCAGGTCGTGATCTCGGGGTCGTGAGATGAAGCCCCGCGTTGGGCCCTATCCTCAGCATGGAGTCTGCTTGTCTCTCTCTCTATGCTCCTTCCTCAAATGAACAAAATCTTAAAAAAACAAAACAAAGCAAACCCCCTTCTGCCTGCTGATGTAATGGGGTTCTGGTGATGAAGGAAAACCACGGTGGCGTTTTGTCAAGGAGCTCCTACGTCTGCCTGTGGGCACCTTAGCCTGAGCATGGGCCAGCCACTGGGAGGCACCGTTTGTCTCTTTGGACTCCAGATCTTAGCACTGGCTCTCCCCCCTAAGGAGAGTCTTAAGAATACCAGTGGCCCCCAGGGGTGGCAGATTCTAGGTGGCCTCTCCTGGATACAGGCAGGGGGAAAGAGGGCAGGGAAGAAGAGCTCAGCCTCAGCAACTCAGTCTGCTGTAGGACCGACCTAGAGACCAGGGAGTTGGGGGAGGGGAGAGGGAAATGGCGGGGGGCACTGGTAGCTGATGTCAGTGCCCCTTCAGGGCCAGGAGGGGCCCTGTCAGAAGAGAGTGGTGGGCGTTATTTCAAGATTAGAACACAGACACTGCTTTCCTCTGGAGCGGTGTGCACACGCGCACGCACACGCACACGCACACACACACACACACACACACAGGAGTGTTGTGACCACTGCAGATTTGATAGTAAGGCTGAAAAAGAGTCTAGGGGCAGTCAGTTCTTTGGGGGAAGTGGGAAGACTGGAATTTGGGAATAAGAAATAAAAGTCCCTTAGATATCAGAGGCCACCTGGACTAGGATTTGGAGATTACTCACTCTGTAAATACTTCCTGGGTATCATTCCTATTTTAAATAACACGTGAGGTGTGGGGTTCCGCTAATTTTTTGCAAAAAGTTGGAAACGTGTGAGAAGAAAACCTTACTTTCCTGGTCCCTTCTGGTTGTAGCTGCTGAGATTCTGGTCACAGACCGATGAACTGATTTTCCCTGTGACTTAGAGAAAGGACAGGTTTTATCTGTCCTGAGAGGAGATCATGTGGACCCAGCAGTGTGGGGCCAAGGGGGAGCGGTCTGCACTGCATGATCGCCAGCATCCCTTCCAGTGCTCGAATTCTTTACCAGGCAGATGTCAGACATAAAAGCATTAGAGCAGGAGGCTTTACGTTATTCCCGCATCAGGATGGGGGAAACACTAAGAGGTACCATCCTAGAGAAAGCATCCCGAGAGAGTCCTTTTGGACCTTCCCATGGGACCAGCAGTCCATTCAGAGTACCTGGGTCTCTCAAAAGAAAGAAGCTTGAAAGCAAACACTGGCTTAGATAGTTAAATACGACAGCAGAGGAATTTTGTGTATGACATTGTCTCCTGTATATGATATTAGAAGAATCTGATCCCCTGACTAGGTTTGGGAGGAAAACACAATTCTTGATGCTCACTGTCAGCCCTGCCCGCCTTCCCCTTTGCTCCCCATTCACCTGGTTGTGGACAGTGTTCAGCTGGTTGTTGAAGGTCATGGTCAGGTTGGTGGATGTGCTGGGAGCCACATGCGTGATGAAAGGGGTTTTGCTCTGGTTCACCGTGTCATACATATTGACCCGACGCTTGCAAATCTCCATGTTCTGGAAACATGACTTGACGCTGTTCATGCAGAAGGCACAGGCATGAGGGAAAGAGAAGAAGGTAACGTGGGGTAAAGGGGAGAAAACGGACAGAAAGGGAGAGAAACGTTAATGGTAAGAAAAGACAATCGGGGAAACTTAACTTTAGGTCTACATTTCCTGGATTTCCCATGCCAAGTCTGCATTTGCAAGAGTCACCTTTATTCAGATGAATTGCCCCCACTGCCTTATGCCCCCTGTCCCCCACCCAGGAAGGGTAAAGTTTCACCATAGCACAAGAGACGTGACGGCTCTCACTGTATCTTCCTCATCTCCCTGATCTGCTGAACCAACCTCACTGCTCATTCTCCGCTTTCAGGGTGGTTTTTCTGACTCTGGAACATGAAACTGCAGCTTCTGACCCGCCTGGTCTTACTGAAGACAACTCTTTGCGCTTCTGGGGCACTGGCGCCATCTAGGGGACGGCCAGGGAACCAGCCAACCCAGTACCTCGTCCCTGTGGCCACTCTTTGTCCTCACTGGAATTGCACGTGTAACGGAAAAAATACTACTATTAATAATTAATAATCGTGGTTAACATTGATTGAGAACTGTGGCAGGTGTCTGCAAGCACTCAGTCCTACAACCACCACAAGAGGGAGAGAGGACTGTTGCCCCTGCCTTATGAGTAAGGATGAAGTTTTAGAGAGGACAGACAGGTCACTGCCAAGGTGAAGAGCTAATTACTAGCAGTCTTCATGAGTGCATTATACATCCTCTTTAACCTCCCGATTCGTCCTTTTGCTTTTCTCATTCCTGCCCAGTTACATGAAATTAAAATTCTCTCCCTCTTTTCCTTCCTCCATTGCATCTGTGAATCAAAATAAAACCCTAGTTAGGAAAGTAAAGTATAAAAATGTTGCTGACACCAGCATGAAGGAAAAGGAAAGCCACAGTGGCCTCAACCACTGAGTTCCTGAAAATTGACCATAAAGCATCCTTCAGAGTTTATACATTGTCTCTCATTCACTTCTGTCTTCTCACTAAACTTACTTTTCCTCAAATACTAATCTTTAGGATAGTGAAACAGCATTTAAATTTCAATTTTAAATATTTATTTTAATTATAAATAATGTAATAACTGAATAGAAATAAAATATTAATTTTCTACTACTTTAAGATTACAAATGTATACTATGGGTATGCTAGATTTTGGGCCAGCTGGGTTTGTGGGCTGTCCCCAAACATCGTTTCCATGAAAGGGTGCTCAGAGAATCCTTTCTTTCTGAGTTAATGACTACTTAGAACGGCCGCACAATGCACACGAAA
This sequence comes from Ursus maritimus, assembly GCF_017311325.1. Classification (NCBI taxonomy): domain Eukaryota; kingdom Metazoa; phylum Chordata; class Mammalia; order Carnivora; family Ursidae; genus Ursus; species Ursus maritimus. The sequence continues at coordinate 14,391,731 of NW_024425563.1, read as the reverse complement.
TAAACACTTACTGACTGATGACCCTGGAGAGAAAGAAAAACCTATTCTATGGTAACTAAGAGCTAAAAATACTACTAATAATGCTGGTAATGCCAACATGCTTTGAGCATCTACTCAGTACCAGGCAAACTGCTAAGTGCTTTCACATGGAAGCTGAAAGAATAAAATGATGGGTTTTGTATTCTTTTTGGAACGTATCTAAAGCATTATTATGTGGTTTTGTGGCAATTCAACCCAAAGCTTTTAGATGATGAATTTTCTAACTGGAGTGGTCTGAGTTTTGAGTTTCACGGAGATAGGCAATCGCTTGCGCTTCAGGTTAATTCTGTGAGAATGGTTTTTAAGGATTTTGTGCACTAGCACCTGGTATGGAGAAATGGGTGGGGTCCCTTTCACCTGTTAATCTAGATGCTGGGGCAGCTCTGGCCCAGCCCCAGGGGTTGGGGGGGGTGTCTTCAGCAGTGTGGGCTGGAGTTTCTTCTCACCCTGTAGTTCTCACGGTCTTCCCAGCCAGTTCTAGGGAGCCTGAGGGGTTAGGCCTACTCTCAGGTAAGCTTAGGTGTGCTCAAAGACCTGTCTTTCCTTCTGGGGCCCATTTTCTGAATTCTGAATTGCCAGGGATCCTCTTGGACCGACACCAAATTCTGAACCTGAAGCTGATGCTCAAGGTCTCCAAGCTTGGTTTTCACCAAGAACAACGAAGCACTGTACTGCTGCTTCCTTCACAGGACCCAGAGACGGGCAGGGCCCTGAGGTCATTCAACCACGCCCCTGACTTTCTGTGTGTGACTGTCTCATGGACTGTGCAGATGGCTGACTGGAGCCTTAGAGAGCACTCCTCTCCATCTCCTGCCATGCTGCTTCACAATGGTATCACTTCGCCCCTGAATATAAAAAGACTGATCTCACGGGAGCCCGATCCAGGAAATCACCGAATGTGCCTTTCTTCTGTTGTACAGACTGACTCCTTGACTTTCTCCTACCACCCCAGAAACAGGACATTTTCCGGAATGAGAGTTTGCGAGGGAAGGGTCTGAGTTCCTTCTCTGTCCGGGAGACGGGTGGTTTCACAGAGAGCAAACATTGCTTGTTGCAATGGGATCTGACTTACTCAGCATCAACTGATAAGGACCGGCACTGAAATTAGAGGAGGTAATGAGGGTGCCACCCACTCATTTCTTGCAGCTCGGAGAGGGTCAAGTCCAGCCCTAAGACGCAGCAGGATAAGTCATGGCAGGGCCAGCCAGGATATGCAGATGTCTCTTATCCTCAGCCTCTTTGTGCATTCCTATGTCCTCCTAACCCAAACTAAACTCTCGCGCTCTCCTGAGCAAACTGTTTCTCCACGCAGACATCCAGGGATGGGACTATTTATTCTTTCACATCCCCAGTCCCTCGAGCTTGAGAGGCTGAAGTGCTAGCCCTCATTACCCTCTGTTATGGGCTGAATGGTGCCCCCAATCCCTACGTTGTGAGTACTTCAGAATGGGACTGCATTTGATAGGATCTTTATTTTTTACTTTTTATTATTATTTTTTAAAATAATATTTATTTTGTTATATTAGTCACCATACAGTACATTGATGATAGGATCTTTAAAGAGGTAAAGTGAGGCCCTCAGGGTGAGCCCTCATCCAGTTCCCTATGAGGAGGAGGAAATCAGGACACAGATGTGTACAGAAGGACCACGTGAGGACAGAGGGAGGAGATGGCCATTGACGAACCAGGTGCAGTAGCCTTAATCAAAACCAATGGTTCCAAACACTTTGACCTTGGTGTCTGGTCTCGGTCTGCTAGAATTGTAAGAAAATAAACTTCTGCTGTTTAAGCCAGTCAGGCCCTCAGTGTGCTTTGTTACTACAGCCTCTGCAAACAAACACTCCTCTCGTCCTGCCACCGCCTCTCCTCGTTGGTCACTGAGGCCTGTGCCCCCTCAGTCCTCCACGGTGCCCCACGCCCTGCCTAACGGGGGAGGCTTAAGACGTCAGGTGCTCCGGCTTCTCGGCTACTTCTCATCCCGGGGGCCTGTTGTCAGTGCTAGCCACCCACTCCCGGCCAACCGCAACTGCCCCATGTCCCCACACTGCAAACCCGAGCATCGCATCTCCCAGCTGCACCCCTGCCCCTCTGGCTCTTCCGGCTGTTACTAAAATCACCAGTCTTGGAGGAGATCAGCCCACTCAGCCCCTCTGGCCCCTCCATCTTCGCTTCCTTTCCCTTTCACAGCTAGGCCTCCCACAGCCATCATTTTGGATTCCCACCGTCCTATATCTGTCAGTCTGTCTTTTCCTCTTAGCAGCCTGGCGAAGCTCCAACCCGGATGACCCCAACTCCCTATCTGTTCTCTCCAGGCCCTCACCTGGGGGTCTGGTTACCCTCTCCACTCTGCGTGGCCGACCTCCATGCTCCGCAGTTGCCCCACAGGGCTCTGGTGACTTTGCTCCGCCACCTCCCGCCCCAACTACCCAGGCTTTCCTGTGCTTCTTCAGCCACCAACTGCCTGGCTCTCAACAAAGGAAGACAGGAGCTGCCTGAAGAACATCCTGGACTTCCCTCATCCAGCCAGCGTGCCTGCTGACACCCATGCACCCCCCTTCTGGTGACAATGGCCTTGCGATCCTGGCCCCTCCCGGCATCTCAGGGAACATCTGCATCCTTCTCTTTAATCCCTCGCTCACCACAGACACTTCCTGCCAGCACCTTGAACTGTTCCAGTCTCTTCATATCAGAAGAACCCCACTGGGCCCCTCTAGTTACTCCTACTTCTCCCTCCCCTCCCTTCAGTCCTGTAACCTGCTAAACCGGCTGCTCTTTCCCTGCAAACAGCCCTCGGGCCACCTACAACTGCACGTTACCAACCTTGACAGGCACTTGGTCTCCCAGCTCCTCTGACTTGATGGAGCAGAGCAGGCAGTGTTTGTTAAACGCAACTCTAACCAGCCACCCCTTACTTAGAAGTCCCTCCAGGACTTCCACTGCTCTTGGGATGAAGACCCAAATGTTTAAGACGGGGCCCCTGCCTGGCTCATCCCGAGGCCTCTTCTCCCTCTGGAACCCCTGCCCCCGTGCTGCCCATGCAGGGAGTTCCCACGCGGGCAGTGCCCTTCCTGCCCTTGCTGGCCTTGTCCCTGGTTCCTTGTTGCTTGTCCTTCGGCGGTCATTCCTCGGGGGCTGCCCTGCCCTGCCCCGACGGCAGCCTACTTTCCCTGATAACAGCCGGCTTCTTTGGGGATCACCTGTTTGGTGTCTTTCTCACCTACAGGCTAGAAGCCCCAGTGGGCGGGGTGCCCCGTCTGCTCTGCCCCACTTTGTACCCGCACATGGCACAGCACACAGCCCGCTGAACGGATGAATGACCGAATGACCAACCTGAATCCCGACCAGACTGAGGCCACTCCAGAATGGTTCTGGGAGTGAACTTTGGCACTGAAAGTGGCTTTGCTTCACAGATGCTGCCATTCTGAGCACTCCCTTTATGCACAGGTCCCAGGGGCCGGTTCTTCCTGCCTTGCGCTCTCCCGTGCGCCACCATTCCCTCCTTTCTGGTGTAAAGCAAAGTATGGCTGCGGGCCGCCCAATCTGGCTGCCACCTGTTTTCACAAATAACGTTTGACTGAAACGCAGCCTCACTCACTGGCTCCCGTATGGTCTACGGCTACTTTCAGCTCTAACGACAGAGCTGTGCGGTTGCGACAGACTACTATATGGCCGCAAAGCCTAAAATATTTACTGTCTGAGACTTTAAAGAAAACGTTTGCTGCTCCCTGGTAAAAAGCCTCGAGCAAGACACCTACTGTGTGCTGTGGGGAAAATCGAGCAGGTGTGTCATGGTGACAAAGGGGTGGTTCAGGGTTTCAATCGGAGTGATTCTCTTGTCGGCATCTATGGTCAGCATCTTCTTTAACAGGTCGATGAACTCCCGCCGGTCTGCCTTCTCCACCAACATGTCGCTCCCTTCCAAATCTGTTGTCATGTTCACCTGGAGGGAAATGGGGACAGGTTACCAAAACCCCACGGTGCCCCCCTTGCCCCCTGGTCGCCCTTATTCTCTGCCCGGAACTCCAGCCCCATCTCTCAGTCACCCTATCCCAGTCCCGCCGTGGGCTGTCACTGCGCAGAGGCTGTGGCTGCTCCCTCTTCAGGGAAGGCAGAGGGAGGCCAGGCGCAGGGAAGGGCACGGGCCGCTGCTGGTTCTCGAAAATACGCAGAAGTGACAGGATGTGCATTGCTCCAGCTTCCATCAGTTAAGTTGAAATGTAACTCACACGTCATTGAAAATAATCACAAGATGGAAAGACTTCTGGACACTGGTTGCATAACAATGTGGATGATACTACTGAATTAGATACTTCAAAATGGTTTAAAACGGTCAGTTTTACACTATGCATATCTTACCACAATTGAAAAAACAGTAACTATAAGCAAGTAGCAAAAAATGAAATGCAAAAAGGGGTATTTATTTAACCTGCCGAGGCCGATGTGACCTCTTCCTCCGTCTGTAGTGTTTGTGTCCTCTGGCAGTGCCCTGAGTTAGGGCTGGAATTAATTTAGGCACCCTGTTCACGGGGCTTACCTCTGGCCAAGATGAGCAGGATATCTGAACACAGGATTTTTCCTCCAAGAGCAAGCCTAGGACAGCTTTTGAAAGACTTGTTTTGTGGTGCTTTCTATTATTTTCCAAGGCATGCTCTGGAAAGCAATTTCAGTTTTCTCAGGCAATCTAAGCTTCTAATCAACCGACAAGTATCCTTTACTCAGAATCATGATTTTTGGTTACACTCACCTTCAGTAAGAAGTGTGGTGAGTGTTTATTGGTCTACAGCTTTACTTCTCATTGCTTTTAAGAAAAACTCTCTTTGGGTTGTCCTGATTTTAGGCTAGTCTTTTCACTAAAAATAGGTAAAGTTCTAGAATTTTCTCTGGGCACAAAGGTGAGAGCTTGTGGTCCCTCCAGTGAGCTGAGAGAGACTGACTGAAGTGGGTTGAGTTGTGTGGCAGCAAAAGATGTGTTTAAGTCCTAATCCTCGGTACCTGTGATGTGACCTTATATGGAAACAGGGTCTTTGCAGATGTCAATCAAGTTGAAAGGAGGTCATACTGGAATAGGGAGGGTTCCAAACCAATGACTGGTGTCTTTATAAGAGAAAGAGAGGGAGGTATGGGTGCACAGACAAGAGGAAACCCAGAATAAAGGCAGCATGAAGAAGGATGAAGAGGTCAGGGTAATGCAGCTACACATCGGGGATTACAGAGGATTGCCAGGGGCCAGCAGACACGAGGACTGGGGCACGGGACATGCCTCAGTTTCTTTCTAGAGCCTTTAGAGGGGGCATGGCCCTGGTGGTACTTGAATGTCAAACTTCTAGCCTCTTGAACTGTTGAGAGAATAAATGTCTGCTGTCTTAAGCCACCCAGTTTGTAGTACCCTGTTACAGCAGCTTGAGGGAATTAATACACTGAATCATGGGCATGAGACTCAAATGTGCTAATGAGCTTGAATTCTTCTCATGAAAACATCACTAAGATTGGCCAGTAATTTTTTTTTTCTTTTTTTACAAATGGGAACCAATAAACTGAAGCTATTTTTAAAGAGCTGGTAAGGTTTTGAAAATGTTCCGCTAACCCAATAATATTCTTACTAAGAGTGGCATATCACCGTTGAAGGTCAAGGTCAAGGTCAACCACTGCCGTTGAGTAATGTGAATTTCTACCCGCCATCTTACATTGCGCAGAAGTCTTGCTGTGCATGGTTTGTAAAGGGCTAACATTGCATACTCACCCATGGGGCTTACCTGGGCCATGTCATCTAAACAGTTGAAAATGTACTTTCTTGCTTCTTTCGACTTAATCCCCGTCTCTGCTTCATGGTCATCTGGTGTCTGGTCAAAAGAGGCAAAAGCTGACTGATTGGTCATATCAAGTCTTTCCTCGTCACTGTGACTCCAACCCTGGAACTTCTGCTTCTCATGGAGGGTCTTTCTCCCCATCTTTCAAAGGACACTTTGATTCTTCTTAAAGTGACCTGCTCACTTAATTACTTTCTTCATCCTCCACACTAACTCATCTCTCCTTCCTTCCCACAAACACCCATCGGGGCCTACTCTGAATCAGACCCAGAGGGTTCCAACAAGAATATGCCACATCCCTAAGAACCCTTCATTCTCCCCTGAGCTTAAGGGATAAGGTGAGATTCCACATGTGGAAAAGCAGAGGCCCTTTTGTACATGGTTTTATAAATTTAAATTTTATTTCTCGAACTCTCACCCAGAGGCTCTCACTGTTCTAAAGCAACTGAGCGCATTCAACATCCTTCGTAACCATCCTAGGTAGGACAGTGACCGACCCATGTTCTAGAGGGAGGAAGAAGAATGAAAAGCTTAAGGAGTCTGCCAAGGCTGCATGGCCAGGAGGCGGCAGCTGGCCCCAGAGTCTGCCTGGGGCTGGGCCACGCACATATGGTGCCTGCACCGGCCTTCGTCTAGGAAGCTGCTCTTTCCAATTACTAGGGGTTTCTAGACTTTTCCATGGATCGCAGGTAATTGATCCTCAAAATCTCACTCAGGGAGGCCACACCTGGAGCTGCTAGGCTCCAGGCTCTGACCCCCCGAACAGCTGCACATGGAGGGCTGAGGCTCCCCACTAAGACAGAAGCAAACCCTGCCGCTGGTTGGCCTCACTCTCCTCCACCCTGGAACTCTTTTTCACTGGACCTGACCTTGAGCTGCTCACTCTCACAGTTGCCAAATGACAGCCCTCTCATCAATAGCCTCAGACTGCTTGCTGAGCTCTCAAATCTTTCTTCTAGATCTGCAACTACTGGCCACACTTCATCATTAAATCGTATTAGAATTTGGCTGTGGTTTCTGTTAAAAAAAAAAAAAACCCAAAAACCCAAAAAACCAACAAACAAAAAAACCCCACCTACTCTCTTGCAAAAAAAGAAACACCTAAAATGAACATAAAACATACTTAAAAGACTTGCATTATTTTCTCCTTCCCAGGAAAATACATTAATTTTAATTACAAGGCACAGATCAAAGTGAAAGCAAAATATGTTTCCGTTAAAGTAAAACCACCCAAGAGTTTACGGTGTGCAGTGGTGCGCTTTACCACCTGCCGGCTGCGACAAACAGACCCCTCCCTAGAGCCTTAGGATGCCATGCTGCGGAGGCTGTTCCCTCTGCCTGGAAGACCCTCTTCATCCCTTCGGGCCCAGCTCAAATGCTCCTCCCTGACCCTCTGCCACAGGCAGGATTCAAGGCTCCCTCCTCTTGGCCCCACACTCTGTTCCTACTAGGGACAGGGCACCTGTGACAGTGGGGGTGGGGTGGAGTGGGGTGGGGGGGCTTGGGCTTGCCACATGCGTCCAGAGTCCCTTTGGACTGGGAGCTCCTTGAGGGTAGGGGGTGGTTCATTTCCATCTCCAGCACAAACCCAACAAGTCATCATGGTTTACTGGGATTATATCCCAGGAGTTTAGCCACCAAAACCTGGGATCTGAGCTTCGCAGGCAGCAGGCCAAACAAAGCAGTGCTTTTGAACTTCTGACTTCATCCATCCCATATATCAACAATGGTCGCCCCCTCTCCCGTGCTGCTGACTGAATCAAAGCGAAATCCAGGATCCGCGTGCCGACGGCAAAAGCTCCCCACTAAGTGGACGGTGCCTTTCTTCTCTGAGTGTTGGGCACTGGGGAGGAGAGGAGGGGACGCTCTTCCTACCTTCAGCCTCCACAAAGGATACGGTGAGTCTGTGTCACGGTTGAAAAACCTCGTTGTCTTTGTCCCTGCACTTAATAAATATTCAGCTGGCAAACCCTGTGTTTGTGAAATATACCGAATCTGCAAGAAAAGATGAGAATGAGGTCAGGGCGTTTCCTGTCACCGTACATACGGTGTACTCATGGCTCTAGTGCCTTTGAGAAAAGTGACGATTTTCTAGAGAAAGAAAGAAGTAATAGAAGAAAAGGGGGCAAGAAAGAGGAATAAAGAAAGAAAAGCACTACTACGGAAAGCAAGGTTTGGGAGACAAGGAAACACCCTAAACCCCATCCATGTATCACGTTACAAAGGAAGTGCCTCTTGTGAACGCCTGAGCTACCTGGACCCACCTGATCATACTCGGAAGCCCCTGGATAGAGCGGCCAGCCCAGGAACAGCTCCGCGATGACACAGCCCAGGGACCACATATCAATTGCCTCACAAAATGGTAAACCAAGGATGATCTCAGGGGCCCTGAAAAGGAAGAATGGGAGAAATCATTAGCAATTTGGAAGTGTGAGCAGCTATTTCTATATGAACTCTACATAAAATCCTATTTTTCAAACCCGGGGTACCATGCCTGCCCCCCTCTAAAGAACCTGTGGTTCTTGTACTGCGTGGCAGTGATCCCTCCATTCTTGGGCTTGGTGCTCCCCGTAAGCAGGGAGTATGGTCAGATGGCCGGCTGAGATGAAGGGCAGGTCTAGAACAGACCTACAGGGAGCCACATCCATTGACTTCATTACCATTATACTCCAACCAGATGAGCCGGTAACCACTTTAGAGAGACTCCGGAGTTATCTTTTGTAACCAAAAACTCAGGAAACCAATCTTTAGAGAATACCTGGTTTTTTCACAAAGGAATTCTTAAGTATAGGTGTTCTACTTTCAGTAATATAGTTAGTTGCCTCTACGCAGAATAAGGGGATTAAATCCAAAATCCATTAATGCCAATGATCCGTCTTCCTTAGGAGTCTGAACCACACTTTTGTAAGGAAACACTATTTTTTTTTTTTTACTATCAGCTTCTAAAAAGTCAGGCTGCTAAAAAGTCCTCCAATATTATAATTATAGAACCCTGTTCATGAATCCGCAGTCTGGGTACCAGTCAGAACTCCATTATAAACCCGTTCCTGACTATAGGATTATGTCCCTTCATGTGATAGACAAGGTTACGTGCTGGAGCTTCCAAAGGAAACCACCTAAATTCAAAGGGAAATTTTCACACGTAGTTAGTGATGAAAACCAAGGAGACCACAGAGTGCATTTTCTTTCTAAGAATGTGTCATGATTAAGTAGGGGTACATTTTGGAGAAAACCAGGTTCAAAGTATGAGAGATGAACACAGCTTTAAAAAATGTGGATCAAGGCTCTCTGCTGATAATGAAATGCATCAGCCCAGCTTCTGTTTTCTCTGTAAATTTCCCACTTGATTAAGCAATGCCAGAAGACGCCACTCTTCTACTCTTTCAGGAGCCTGGAGTGGGAGCAGTGGGAGCTGGGGCGACGGCTCCGTCTGGGTTATCTTCACCCAGCTAGCATGGGAGAACAGAGCAAGAGTGTGGTCAAAACACCTCCACTTGTCTCGGTGCTTCGAGCTGAATTTTCCCCACTTAAAAAGCACCAACCTACCTTGCTCTTTTAAATTTGCTCTCATGGCTAATCTTTTGTCTCCAGATCATAGCATTGAAAAAAACCAACAAAAATCAACATGTTTTGTTACAAAGCCTTGATTTTTCAGAAGTAAAGAGGAGTTTCCTCACTTCCTCAGAGCTGGAGATTTAGCACCGCTGCCAGGTGCTTCTAGAGTGCCAGTCTTCAGTCTGGGCTCAAAACATTCTTTTGCCAGAGTTCAAGGCTGGGTGGGTCTTCCCAGGCTTGGTCAAGGCAGGGTGGTCTTCCCAGGCTTGGTCAAGGCGGGGTGGGTCTTTCCAGGATTGGCCAGGGTGGGATGGGTCTTCCCAGGCTTGGTCAAGGAGGGGTGGTCTTCCCAGGATTGGCCAGGGCGGGATGGGTTTTCCCAGGCTTGGTCAGGGAGGGGTGGTCTTCCCAGGCTTGGTCAAGGAGGGGTGGTCTTCCCAGGCGTGGTCAAGGTGGGGGGGTCTTCCCAGGCTTGGTCAAGATGGGGTGGGTCTTCCCAGGCTTGGTATGAAGGAGTTACTGTGTGTGTGTGGGGGGGGGTGCAGGCTGCCACTGATCCTACTTAATGGGTCTTCTCCGTCCCCTCACTGCTGGCATCTTCAGCTGCCAGGGTTCTGTCGGCATGTCACCGTCTTGTGGGTCTTTGTGTCCTCCAATCCCGGTTGCTGACAGCTTATGTGAACGTGGAAGGATGCTCTTCCCTCTGGCACTGGTACACTGGGGAGGTCTGTGGTTGCTTTAGGATACATCCCTGCCAGACTGCCCTGTGTCATGGGGCCTTTAGTCCCATAACTGGCTGAGGTCACTGTGTCCAGGGTTGCCCCCGCACCCCAGAGCTTCCAGAGTCCCCTGGAAGTCACCTGCCAGTCATCTCAGCTACGATGGCGGACGGTGTAAATGGATCAGATGACTGCAGGTTGCCTCTAGCAATGCAATCTGTCTTAATCCATGTGTCAGAACCCGTCTTCCTCTCTGTCCTCTCTATTCTAGAGTGTTGGTGTGTCTGCCTGCCTCCTCTGACACGTAGACTCAGGCCTCTTCCACGGGGGACGAGCGCCTGTCCTGGTTCCTGTGAAGCTCCCCTCTGGCGGGCTGCTGCTGCGGGATCAAGTGTCTCCGCACCTCTGTCTCCCTACTCCTGTGACCTGGGCTTTTGCCCCTCATTGTCTGCAGGTCGGGGCTTGGGAACACACTGGGCTGCTCTCATGGCGGCATCTCTGGACTTGACCACGGGGCTGACCTTCCTAACAGATTAATCACCTGGTTCTCATGCCCCGAAGCAGGCCGTGTGGAACCTCTGGAAACCCATTTCCCAGGTTCTGTTCCCTGAGGATGTGCAAGGCCGAATCCCACACATAAGACTGCTGCAAAGGGCACTTCAGTGATGTTCTCTGGCAAGACACACCAGACGAGGCTTTTGTCAACTGATGTTACCTGAACAGGGTCTGTGAAGACCGCTCAGTCCCTTCTCTACTAGAAAAGGAAGCGGCAGCCATTCATGATACCAGGACATGTACAGTGGAACATGATTCTTGCTGGGACGGCGACGAACGAACACTCAAGCGTCAGGTTGCGGGACAAAAGAAATAGCAGGTACAGTCCTGTCCTCGAGGAGCTGGGATGGCAACACTAGCCCACGTGACAAGGAAGGCTGAACACTACTGGTGTGCAACACCGGCACACAGACGCGAAAACAGAGCTAATTCAAGCGTACAAACACGCTCCGGATTCTTCCACTTCAAAAAATAAAATAGAACACAAGAACAAAGCAAACCAAACCCGAAACCAAACCCTTCCTCTATCCCTTCACGTCCCCGCAGCTGTCGCCCCATTCCTCCGCCCCTGACCCCCCAAATCTCCAGGGCAGTCTCCTGTAGCTCCTCTGTTTTGCCCCCCATCCTCTCACCCTTCTCCAGCTGGACTTCCATGCTTTGCTCCACTCAAGGGCATGGTCCAGACCAGCACGGCCCTGCTGTCATGTCACATCCACTGGTCAACTTCTCAGCTGTGTGACCCGAGAGGCGCACGTCTTTCCCACGGGTGACCGTCCCATCCCGTTTCCACCCTGAATCACGTGGTCAGGGTTTTCACGACATCACACGCTCCCGCATCTGTCCTGCCTCTCCGTTTCTTTTGCTGGCTTGTCCTCCTCTAGCTACCTGCTACGCGAGGGCGAAGCCCGAGGACCCCTCGTCTTCTCTCTTTGCACCCTTGTTCTAGGTAACGGTTATGGGCTGAATTGTGCCAAGTGCCAAAACAGACAGGTTGGAGCCCTAATTCCCAACATCTCAGAATGCGACACTATTTGGGGGTGGGGCTGCTGCAGACGTAGTTAGTGAAGATTATGTCACGCTGGAGTAGGGGGAGCCCTGAAGCCAACAGGACGAGTGTCCTTTTAAGAGGGATATTGGGACACAGACGCAGAGGGAAGATGGCCACGTGGGGATGGAGGTGATGGGGCCTGGGCCACCAGGAGCTGGAGGAGGCCTGGAAGGATCCTCCCCAGATGGCTTCAGAAGGAGTGTGTCCCTGCTGACACCTCGATTTTTGACTTCTAGCCTCCAGGCCCATGAGAGAGTAAACAGCTACTGTTCTAAGTCCTGCACGTTCTGTGGGGATTGTTTCCAGCACCCTAGGAAGCCGATGGCAGTCGTTTCCACTGCCGCAGGTCTAGACTCCACTCACACTTCCAAATGTCCATCTCCATGCTGGACCCTTCTCAGCTCCAGATTTAGGTCCTGACGGCCCAGCACGTCCCTGGGAATGACTCACAGTCGCCTCAAACTTAGTCTGTTTACAAGGGAACTCTTCTTGGCCTCCCTTCCCCAACACGTCCCTCCCTCCCTCTGTTCCTCCCTCTGAACAGACTCACGGCCCCTCCTGCCCGCTGCTCATGCTGGAAACCCGGGATGCTCTCTGGTTCCCTTCTCTCCCTTCGTCCTCACCACCAATCCATCCATGTGGCCGCTGGCAAGGATCTCCGACTGGCCCCTGATTCTCCACGTCCGCTGCCACCGCGCTGGCCCTGGCCACCTGGAGCCCCCTCTCAGGTCATTCCTTTGGCCTTTCCTTCCTCCAGGTGGCTCTCTGCACAGCTGCTGGAGCAGACGGGCCACCTCTCCCTTCGCTCTCAGGCCTGTAGAGGCCCCTGCTGCACTCGGATTGAAACCTAAATCCCTCCAAGGCCCATGGGACCTCAGCGATCAGAACCCTGCCCTGCTCTCCACTGTCCTTTCAGTTTCAATTTCTAGAGGACCCCAGCTCTTTCTGGACCTAGAGCCTCCGTGCAACCTTGTGCTTCTGCCTCGAATGCTCCCTTCGCTGGAGCTCAGATGGCTGCCTCCTTCTCATCCTTCAAACCTCAGCTTAATTGTCACTGCCACAGACAGGCCTCCCTTGACACCAGTTAGTCTCCATCTCCAGTGCCATAAATGTCACTTTACAGCACTTCCCCAATAACCTGCTTACTGTGTCTCCCCCTGCTCCGTCCATGGGGCAGCACACTGCCTGGCATTTAGTAGCCACTCAATCAATAAGGATTTGGTGATTGAATAAACCTTTATTAAATATAAGGAAGTGCTAAAATATGTGATTCAGGCGGAAAGTTCTAAGGTAGCACAGACAAAGAGGAGAGCAGGAGGGGTAAATCTTCGTGAGGGAGCGGAAACTGGGCACGAACCCCGGGAGTGGGGGCCCGGAGGACACAGACCGGTACGCGGCTCACCAACCGATTCCAGCAAAAAGGCCAGCGAGAGTGGCAGGGTTTGCAGGGCCTCCAGGGTGCTGAGGGGGCTGACAAGGCCTCACGGTTTAGGTCTCCAGAGCCCATCTCTTCTTAACTCTCTTGAAGCCAGTGCCGCCCTCAGCTCCCAGGGAGACCAGCGACCTTGTGCGTCTTCAGTCTGGGCCTCCACCCTCCCTAACCCCCTACTGGCCTCTTGCCTTTGCTTTCAATCTTTTCCAATCGACCCCCAAACTCTCCCTCATTCCTTTTCCGGCATACACGATATCCTGATCACGTCTCTGCAACAGCCTGGCCCCTCCCCGCCTCCCTCCTCCTCAAACACAGGCCGCCCACCTTCTCCGTGCTGGCCATGCCAGGAGATGAATACACGAACACCGATAACCCGCTTGGTCCAGGAGACGTGAACTGAGCACCAACTGTTCTGAGCACATGCTCGCATACCTGCCCCCTGTGAAGCCTTCTGGGGGGCAGGGTCTGTGTCTCACGCGCTCCTTAAATGCCTGCTCAACACCTAGGCTGGCAGCCCTTAGGTGAGGAAGGTGCTTTTCTACCTGGCTCTCAGTAATCCTCATGGGGACGAAGACCATTCTGCTGTGACCCTGCACCTGCCCTGTTCCCCGTGCTGCTGGTCCATCAGGCTCTGAGCCCCTGGAAGTTCAAAGGGAGGCCTAAAATCAGTTTCTTTTTGCTCAGGGCACCTGAGGCCTGTCTGGCGGTTGCTGAGGCTCATGGACTCCTGGACGAAGTGAAGACCATTCTCACCAACCATTAGTCTGAGCGAGACGTTGGCTCAAGCTCCACTCAAGCATTCGCTCACTCGAATGTCCAAACCGCCATTTCCTAAGTGTCCGCTGTGTGTCGTGCACTGTGCTGAAGATAGAAAAATAAATAAACCAGACCCCATGGCCCTTCCAGGAGTTCACCGTAGCTGCAGGCGAGAGCGTGCCAACAGCTAACGTACAATGTGCCAAGTGCGTGCCCAGTGCATGAAGGGGGAGTGACTAGGGGGTGGAGAGGCAAAGCAGGGAGGGCTTCCTGGGAGAAGTCTGAGCTGAGTCTCGGTAAGAGGACAAGCGGGGGTGGCCTCCAGGGCACAGGGCAGGGTGAGTGCGTGCCCCACCCCCACCCTGTCCCCATGTCACCGCTGTGTCTGCAGCACTAGCACAATGCCTGGGCACGAGGTGCTCCCTACATATTTGCAGAAGGAATCTTTCTGTTTCAACCCCACACGCTTAGCGGGTACCAGTTTCCCCGGAAGCTGGCACCATCTCTTTGGCAACATGCCCTATGACAAGAGGCCCACTACTTGGCCTTTCTGTTTCAAAGTTTACATACTTAAGAACAAAAAGAAAACATTCTGGTTTCTTCCATGGGGGCTGTTTCTGTTCTCAGTTCCGTTCCACAGCAGGTAGGACTGCTGGCTTAGGAAACGGGCCTTTCCCATTGGGCTCCAAATCACCCAGGTTCTGTTAATGACTCATTCTTCATTTGCCACCCCACGGAATCATCTTACACAGTCTCCTCATTGCTATTTTGGGACATCAAAAATACTTTAAACATACGTGAAGTGCCAGACAAAATTTGCACCTAAGAAAGAGAGAGATTGTTCCTTTCCAACATTCCCGCAGCAAGACACAGAAAATTCTGTTTTTCTATAGAAAGAGAATAAACAACTGTCATTTTCGATACATCAATTATTGAAGCTTTGATATTTCGCTCCACTAGCTTTCCTAACAGCACACTGAGCGGATAGGGTATTCCCAGAGCACGTCGAGACCACGTGACCCTGCCAGGAGTGACCCCCCCCCCCAACAGAGGTGTGGAGACCACACAAGCTGAGTGGGAACGACACATGCTCGTAGGCGGAATCTGGGGCTGGCAGGGTCTAGCTGTGTGCCTCAACTTCCTGATGCTGGTATGAGGCTGAAATTAAACAAGGCATTGTAGCACGCACCTAGCAGAGTGCCTGGCAGAGGGCAGGTAATCAAAACATATTAAATCACTTATCTGAAACGTGTCTGTGTCATAGTAGTCAAATGAAGAGCATCCCTTCTCCTCATATTTAAAGCCCACTTTCTTCCTTATAAGTGGAAACATTAGGAAAACTGCTTAAATATATTAAAGCGTACACATTAAACACTTCTGTTTCATTTATTTCTATAAAAGGTACAAAAATGAATATAATCAACAGCCAAATACCTACCACCTA
This sequence comes from Ursus maritimus, assembly GCF_017311325.1. Classification (NCBI taxonomy): domain Eukaryota; kingdom Metazoa; phylum Chordata; class Mammalia; order Carnivora; family Ursidae; genus Ursus; species Ursus maritimus. The sequence goes on along the minus strand of NW_024425563.1, from coordinate 14,376,376 downwards.
ACTTCAGAAAGAGAACTGTCTAGCCACAAGCCCACGCTTCCCCCCTTGGCATGGGGAAACACTGTCCTAAGTCTGCATCCCCATTCACGGTGCAATCTCTTGCTCAAGTGGGCGACCAGAGTCGATGTCGCGATCATTTTCACTGCGTCTAGTAAAACAAGTGCAAGGTTCACGGCCACTCCCGACTTGGGCAATAAATCTGCAACACTAATCAGAGAGCCCAGGAAGAACTGTGCATTTCTGGAAAAATGTTACTCAATTTCTCTGAGTTTTTATTTCACCATCTATAAAATGTGATTATTAATCTCTCTTTTTTTCCTCTCGTGTCTCTACAGCAGTGTATGAAGATAAATGATGGTCGGCAGAATTATAAAGCAGTTTGAACTCCTTGGAAGCAAGACACTCTATTAGTCCATGGTATTTCATAATCACTGATATTATAAGGTGTACTTGAATTGAACTGCAGTGAAAAAGCCCGTTCCCACAAATATATGTAGATTGAAAGTAACCTCAGTATGGCTGGGGCAGAAGCAATCAAAATGTAAAATTGTATTTCAGATGGGTTGTTCAATCTTATGTTTCCACTGCAAATATAAGGGGACTCGGAAATGCTGACATGAGCTCTGAGCCACTATTTGTGCTGGTGACCCGGGGTGGGAGATAAGGGGTCACATCAAAGAAACACAGGACCCGAGAAACAGCAGAAATTGGAGGACTGGAAGGAGGCTATTTTAGAGAAATTGAACTGCAAAGCTCGAGGGATCTGCTCAGAAGACAGCCGCAGGGTGAGTGCAGGGGAGCACATCAGGGCGGCCAGATGGAGAGAGAATCCATCCTCTGGTCACCAGTGGGCTGCTAGGAAAATGGCGAGCAGCATCCTTAACAGATGACTTCGTACCATGTCTGGGGGACCCAGGAAGGTCCAGTGGAGATCTAACTAGTGATCTAACTGGTGAATCCAAAGCCAACCTGGGCTTTGATTTTGAGAAAGATATAGCTTCCTTGGTGAGCAGGACATGTGAGAGAAAAATAGCTTTGTCTTTGACTGGGGTGCTGGGTAGATGAGAAGGACAAAGGGACCGAGGGATGGAGGTTCAGGGACGAGCCACAGGGTGAGGCTGACCAGGAGCCCACTTGTTGCATTGGCCTGCACTCAGCCAGTGATGGCCCCACCAAACACTGTGGACTGTAAGAGTTCTAGACACACTCCACAGAAGGAGGTTCGCCCTGTAATAAGCTCAGGATGGCACTGTGGATGGAGGCCTGCCGCAGGGAGCAAGGCTCTGACTCTCAAAGGAGAGACAGGAAAGACGCCCCACTCATGCCTGTGGGCGGTTCCAGCTCAATGATACGCATGCAGCAAAATCACTGCACGGATGTTCTAGAAGTTCTACCTCGGGCAACACTGCTGGTGTCCGTAACACTGTGTGCTGATGAGGAGCATTTCAAGACCCTCGCAGTGATTCTGTTCTAACTGAATGTCTCCAGCTATCATCAAGAGAAATGCTCAAGACATTAGAACAATTCATCACGTCCATATGGAAGGTTGACTATAACAACCACGGTTTGGCCTAGATCTTGTCATCATTCTCATGCGACATTTGGACAGTCCCCCAGAGGAAGCTGGCTTCTTTGATTCAACTGACCATTTCCAGTGTAATGTTAGAACCAGACTGAGAGTTTTGATCTGTATGGGCAATGAACATCTTGCCTCGGAATGAGACTTTCCTGAAGGGCACTAAGTACATATATAGTTGACCCTTGAAAAACATGGGGTTGGGGACCCAGCTCCCACTCCACCAAGCTGTTGAAAATCCACATGTAACTCGGCTCCCCCAAACCTTAGACTACTAATAGCCTATTGTTTTAGTGAAGCCTTCCTGATAACATAACTAGTCGATTAACACATATTTGTAGGTTATATGTATATACTGTATTCTTACAATAAAGTAAGCAAAAGAAAGGAAAATGTTATTAAGGAAATTATAAGGAAGAGAAAATATATTTACAGTATTGTATTTATAAAAAAAAAAAAAAAAACCACCCAAACCAAACAAAACCTGTGTGTAAATGGACCACTGCTTTACGTCTGCAAAGTGCAGCACCAAAACCTAACTTTCGTCCCTACATACTCAAAGAAAAGGTTGGATCTGGAACTTAATCCCCAAAGCTTCTAATGATGGTGGTATAAATTTGAAACCAGTTCTCAGATGTCTGGAGTATATTCTGACAGTAGCCTCGAAATTCCTTCTAAATCTCAATGAGAAATGTCCCTAGGAAGAAATCAGCGTGGACCCCACAATGGCTCATTTCAAAAATGCTCACACCGCCCTGTAATTCTTTACCCTGCTGACATACGCTGTGTCTACTTTGCAAGTACGTCCCAGTCTGGTCTCTAGTGCCTTGACCATGAAGCCAAGGGCTGCTGGACAAAGACTGGTCTTGCCTCCCACCCCCCACACACCTAGAAGATCATCGGGTTTTATGCTCTCACTTCTTGCCTAAGTATGTGCTCAATAAATGTCTACAAGCACCCATCAGCCAGGGAAAGAGAACCGCAGGTTTCTGCACGTGTCTACACAGACCGATTCTTTCCACTCATATGCTGCTTGCAGGTTCTTTTTTCAAGTCTTTTTTATCTTTATTATTTTTTATTGTATAAGACACATACAAAGAAGTGCACAAAGTAAAAACATATAGCTCAACGACTTATCAGAAAGCACCCACCAGGGTCCCTACCAACCAGTGAAGACACAGAGCGTGGTCAGCGTCGCAAAGCCCCTGAGCGTTCCCTCCCACGTGCTATCCCCTTTCCACCCTGTGGTGGCACCGTGTGGCCCGTCCATCAGTGGGCAGCGTGGACCCCAGGACTCAGGATGCAGGCTCCCCAAACAGGCAGGCTAGAGGGAGGGCTCAGCACAAAGACCCGGAGCTGGGAAGAGGACAGAGCTGGCTGAGAGAGAAAGGAGACAAAGCCTTAGACAGGCTTTCCAGCTCCTTTTGTTGATTGTTTCTCTTCTGCTTTGTTGCTAGTCTGTTGACTAAAACTGAGGGCTGAACTGTGCACTTAGAGCTTCCCCGGGGAGCCTGCCCGTCCTCCAGTCCTGCTGCCACCTGCTGCCACCTCTCAGCTTCTGGAAGCTGCTCCTCTCTTCTCTGCACTGCGAGGGAATTTGGAATTTCAATTCCTGGGGATCAGTTGTAAATGCAGCACCCTCACGTGATCAGAGAGGTGATATGTACCACCAGTGGAGTGAAAACGAGATGTCAGGCCAGGGGGTAAAGGGCTGGCCTCTTTCACACTAATCAATCAACTCAAGGCTCACCCTCTACCCCAGATAAAAGCATACGAAGAAGGTAATATCACTTACTGATGTGCAACTTTACTGATTTAAATGTCAGTTAACATTTGGTTAATATTTAGTTTCAGTGGGTTCATAGTGAGCCCTCCACGATGTTTACTGGATGAATGAATGAACCCACACAGGGCTGAAGAATCATGATGCCTTCCCGCTAGGGGTCCCCGGGCCTGCACTGGAGAGGCCCAGGGGTTCACAGCTCTTAGCGAGTGAACTGTGACAGAGACAAGACTCCTCCTTAGCCTAGTTCCTTTCCTTTCAGCACCATCCGATCAGGCGGCGCGTGGAGCTAAATCACGAGCCATTCTCTACAGCTAACGGCCGAGAATAAGAACGGGGACTGAAGATGGAAACCTGCTCCTTCTTTGAAAGGGAGATGCACTGTCACTGACTGGAGGTGCACCAATTGAGAGAGCGGAGGCCGCAGACCTGAGATATGAAAGAGAATCCCCTAAGTAAAGATGCCGAACGCATACCGGAGGGTCAGTCTCCACTGTGGCAACAGGGATAGTCCCCCACCCTCAGAAGAGGCCTCCTTCCCCGTGTGGCGTTTTGGGGAAAGAATGACCGAGAAAGAGGGGCTGAGGCCTGCTAACACACCACCTGAGCCACTTTGCAGATAGGGCCAGGAGCCGTCCTGGCCAATGGAGCAGGTTCCGACCCAGGAGGTACAGGACGAGCCCCGTCTCCCAGCGCGCGGGTGTGAGTGGGGCCAGCGGAGCCTGGTGGAGGAGGCCGGCCTTGCTCCCAGGGGGAGTGCATACCATGCTGGCCTTGCCGGGAGACCAAACCCACAGAAGAGGGCAGAGGGCGCAGCCTTCACCGAATTCTGTGGCAGGAAACACCACACGGTGGACTTGACCACAGCCTGTTAGGGCCTGCCACGGTCGGAACACGGAGGGAGTGCCCAAGGCGGCTGGTTGGTTGTTCCAGCAGGAGTTTTGCCAAACAAAATGGTCATAAATTTTAGGTCTCCGGCCAAGGGTAGCTTATTTAGGGAAACCCTTCCAACACTCAACTTTTCCTAAAGGAGCTGAAACAAAACAAAACAAAGCCCAAGTTTGCTTTCTTGTTTGTTTGGGTCATGGAGGAAAACTCCGCCGGCTCTTCGCAGCTCACACTAGGGGGTGCTGAAGTACAGCAGACACAGGCTCGGGAAGGCCTCTGCACCTTCAACCCCGTGGGACGGAGGGGTGGGCATCCCTCTGGGGAGGGGTGCTGGGCCGCTCGGTCAGAAATGCACAGCCAAGTGTGGGGCAGAGCACAGAAGATGTTTCTGTCAGGGACAGGGGAGTCAGTGTCCCCCCAGATAAAGAGACCACCGCCCTATCTGCCCATTAACTGTTTTTTTTCAGCCAAACAATGGGGCCTCTTTGTAATCCCAGAGCCAGGCCTCTCCTGCATGCCTGTGACATGGAGCACCCTTCAGCCAAAGAGATCAGGGCGTTCATTTTGCTCTCTTGAGCACCGAACACTACTCTAGCCAAATGAGCTAACCAGCGCACGCAATCAGGAAGATGCCACACATCGGTGGAGCTCAAGGCACAAAGCGAAGAGAGGAAGAAGGGAGGGAGGGGTCCAGGCTCATCGGAGTGGTCAGGGTGGGGCCCCCAGACACCCCCTGGTGCTCCCGGTTTGCCCCTTTGGAAAGCACCTCTTCTGGCTTCCGTCTGAAGCCATCCGGGCTCTCAACTGGAATCCCGCCTCTTCTAGAAGCCTTCCCTGCCTGAGGCGCCCTCCCGTTCCGTGTTCCCACAGCACACCCACTGGCCGTTTGGCTCTTCCACTCATGCCTGCCATGATACTCATGACTGCTTCAAATCAGCTTCTCAATGAGACTGGAAGCATCTCCAAGTGGCAGACTGTGTTCTTTATCTCTGCACATCTCACAGCACCCGGCTGAGTCCTGGGTCCTCCACAGACATGGGCTGTCACGCTCTACAGTCAGGAGCTACGACAGGTTACGGCTTCATTCTTCTTCCCCTACTTCCAAGCACTAGGCAAGAACAAAGTATGCTCAATACATGATGTTTGTGGAACTGGACTGATTATCTGAGGAAGAAATAAAAACAGGGACTGCTTACTATTTGCTGGTTCATTTTAAGGTAAGAAGAGAAGGGGTAGGGAGCAGGCAGCTCTTCTGAGTTCTTCTCTGATAATGGGGATTTCCATGGGGAAATCTGAACAGAAACCGATAAAGCTCTATGTATTTTTAATGGGAGAAGCCTGGCATAGGAAGTTTGTATCTTTAAAATATATATATAAGCGGAGGAGTGGTGGGCGAGGAAGGAGAAACTATTTATCTATCTGGAGATAAAGAAAGAAATAACCAGAGAAAATGGGAAGAAAGGAGGCAGCTACGGAGAGTTTTTAAATACTCAACTAAAAAAACCCACGAGCAATTAAGTGGCTGTTGGAAAGAATGGCAGTGATGACTGGTGTGAAGAGCTCAGTTTCTTTTCTGCCACAAAATAAAAGTTCTGAAATATCACTTGCAGTCACTGCTTGCCTGCTTGTCACGCTCGCCTCTGTGCAGTGGCAGCTCCGTAAGTAGGTCTAGGTGTGGATGCATTTAGGCCTGCCCTGGATTCCCCCACGAGATCAGAAGTTCCTTGAGGAGAAAGAGCCTATATTTGCTTCCTTATGCGGGTGGTGTCTCTGCACACAGCAGGGGTTCAATCAGCATTAACCAACTAAACGGAGCTAACCAAATTCTGTCCCCACTTTGAAAGGCTCTAACACAGAACTGTCTAGTTTCTTTTCATCTGGCCTCAAAAGGATTGGTTTTTCAAGAAACAAAACAACCCCAAATACCCCCAAACATTCAACTCAAGATTCAACTGCAAGGCTAAGTGAAACTCTTCTGCTGCCTTTTTAAGGATGCCTATTTGTGTGAGAATCAAACAGAAATCTTCCTTCTTTCTCTCTTCTAGGGTTCCCTGACTTCACAGAGGCTGATAGACTTCAGCTGATCCTAGAGCCCAAAGTTGTGGGACATGATCAGGGAGTCACAGTTCAGATCAGGAAATCGACAGCGGCAGAGGGAAGGGAGGAGGGAGCAACGCTGAGTACTTCAGGTTGCATAGAGGAAAGGAACGATGCAGGGCACACGCTCCCCAGCCTTGGTATTCCTTTCCTCTTAGGAGTGCATCGATAGCTTAAATGTGAATGAGCATCATTCCTCCACACACGTTCACATCTGGTTGAAATGACTGTTCTGCAAATGTGAGCTTGCGGTCCATCCCTGGCTCTGTCATTTTCCTACCAAACGTCCCACACGTTTCTTGCCGGTCCGCCTGCACCATTACCAAGGACGACTCTCCGGAGCGCCCTGCTTGGCCGGGGTGGGGTGGGGGGCAGAGGGAGAGAAAGGATGCTGCAGGGCGATTTTCTTTTCCTATACAGACTGTGTTCAATACGGACAAATATTTGGGTAACCTCTGTGTTTACCATTAATACTGGGACAAAGTAATTAGCGCCTAGATTCTTCTTTGGGAAGCAGCAAAGCATGGGGGGGGGGGCGGGGAAGCAAAACCCCAAACGGAAGAACAGAAATGCTAAAAGCTGGCATCTGAAGGTATTATTCAAAAAACAATATGGGAAAAGGCAGAACTGTATTTCCTCTGTTCTTCTAAGGGGAAGTTCAGAAAAAGGTCAGAAAGAGAACAATGCCGGCCATCTATCACAGCAGCCTCTAACCTAGAAAGGTTACTTACAACACTGCAGCCTCATTTCTCAATTCTGTAATTACTACCCCTCTTCCACAGATCACACACCACCTCGGCCTTATGAATTATACATTTCATTTCCATTTACCAACGCCCCGACTCGGAGACCACCGCCAAGCGCAGTGGGTGGGGCTTGGGGGGCGGTGACGGCAGACCCCTCCCCAGGTGCACACGTGAATACTGCACAGCCCCTCAGCCCCGGTGCACGCTCCTGGACTCTGCTTGTGTTGACCTTCAATTCCCAGCCTAAGGTTTTGTTTATTGAACAAATAAGCACTAGCTACAGTGGGGATTTTCCTAGGGGAAATCACGTCAGGGCACCTTTCCTTCTTCCCCTTAACGTTTTTATTCAGGTGAAATCTGGTTAAAAATGAATATTAGGGATGGTTCTTGAAGAAGGCAAAGGTAACGTGCAGCCTGAGTGTGTGTGTGTGTGTGTGTGTGTGTGTGTGTAAGCCCCAGCAGCGCCCACTCAGTCCTGCTGTTTGAGTTGGGGTGGGAGGCTGGAAAGGAGGTACCAGAAATAGATCCCCCGACAGGAACTGGATGGAGTAACCCCTCTCCCTGTCTGTAGCTGCTGATTAACCGGCGCCCCCTCCTACTAATTCAGAGGGCCCTGGGGAATATCGGGGGGCTATTTGTCTTCACAAGTGCTATTAATACATCAAAGGGGTTCTACTCTTTATTCAGGATGCGACTTCTTGGGGATTTTCCTTTCAAATCCTTAAAAAACATTAGGTTCCGTAGAAAAATGTCATCTCAGGCAACTGAGAGACTGTCAGAACAAGGACTACCCCATGGAGCAGACAGAGGTAAGCAATAATTGAAAGGGTTTCCTTGAAAAGCAGCTGGTTACCTGAATCTATCACTCTAAGAGGTGATACAGGTAGGTTTTAAAAATTATTTTAAAAAATGATTTGACACATTTAGGGAAGACAGTTCTAAGATGGGCGATAAAAATTGGATATTTGGGGCACCTGGGTGGCTCAGCCGGTTAAGCGTCTGCCTTCGGCTCAGGGCATGATCTCAGGGTCCTGGGATCAAGCCCCACATTGGGCTCCCTGCTCAGTGGGGAGCCTGCTTCTCCCTCTCCCTCTGCCCCCACCCCCGCTCATGCTCTCTCACATGTGTGCATGCATGCTCTCTCTCTCAAATAAATAAAATCTTAAAAAAAATAGGATATTTAATTTCTGAAGCTGATCTCAAAAACACAATAGTAAACGGGATGACTGTTACATAATTGTTATTCCCTTAACGTTTTTTGAAAAACTACTCTCAGTGTTGGATTATTTCACTTGTTTAAAAAGGGATTTATTGAGGGTCTATGACAGCCAGCCTCCAAGATGGCGCCCAGCGATGCTCACCTCCTGGTATTTTCAACATCCTCGTGTGGGCCCCCCTCCAACACTGAATAGGATTTTGCAGAAATGATGACGCGTGACTTGGGAGATGAGGTCATAAAGGACGTGGCGGCTGCCCACGCTCTGCTCTCTCTCGGATCACTGGCTCAGGGAGAAGCCAGTGCCATGTTGTGAGGACACTCACTCAAGCAGTCCCATGCAGATGCCCACATGGCAAGGAACAGGGCCTCCTGCCAGCCACCAGCACCGCCTGCGAGCCACAAGCGTGAGCCGCCGTGGCCGGTTCTCTACCCCATCAAGGTCTCAGACTAGTGCAGCCCGGGTGGGGGCTGGGCGGCCGCCTCATAGGGGAACCTGAGCAGAACTGTCCCACCACGCTGCCACCACATTCCTGGCCCAGAGAAACTGTGAGGGAATACACGTTACTGTTGTGCGAAGCCACTGAGTTCTGAGGTCATTTGCTGCACAGCCATAGGTGACGCCCCTCCAAGAGAGGACAGAGCACAGAAAGGAAGGTGGGGGCTCGTTCTCTCCTCAAGCCTTAGCTGAGTACCTGCCCGGCACCGAACTTTGTCATAAACACTCCATTTGGTGGTCCCTTCCCTGCAGTGGCAGAGGCTCTGGATGGGAATGAATTAAACACCCCCCCCCTTAAAATGGTTGGAGGCATAACGAAAGTGGTAAGTGGTAGGAGAGGGGGATCTTCAAGGGTCCAGAGGCAGCAAGGCCTGAAGGGATGGGACAAAGGTAGCAAACCACCCTCCCCCAGAAAGCATCCCCCACACAGCCAGAAACGGTTTGGCCCGCAAAGGATTTAACATTTTTTTGAATTACTTACTAACATTTAGAAATCAGGTGACATTTCCTAAAAGCCTGGATTCCCAGCTTCTCCTGAAAATCCAAAGCCCTGGCAAATCTGGGCTACACATTTGTGCTTGGCAATAATCCACCCAGGCTGACTAGGGCCTACAGGCCCTTGGGTTTGGAGAGACCCTTAAGGGAGAGACAGAGGCAGGAAGACAAGAAGCAAAATTACTGTTTTAGCCGTATACTGGGGACTTTTGAGGGGTATAAAACAGGTTTTCTCTTATTAAACTACCCCAGAAGCAAGGGACACCTTAGAACTTCAAAGGAATATGAAACAATTATCCCGCTTTACATTAAGCAGCATGAACTTTAATAGGAGAGAGCCCACATTAAGTTTATGCAATGTTTGTTTATGAAGCTCTTCATTATATAAGCCCTCAGCTCAGAGGAAGTGCAGTGCCGGAGTCTCACTTTGCTGATCTGGCTTTCTACTCTAACAATAATTTACAATAACAGAAGAAAGGAAGGCTCTGGCGCCGTAACTCAGTGACTATCTGCCGGGTTCTCCCCTCCTACGAGACACAATAATATACCCTTTTTGGCCTTGTCCCAACTCTCCATTGGAAACAGGATTATAATCAGTTTTCAAAGTGGCTTACTCAGGAATTAACCAGCCAACCACTGGATAACGGATTCGTGAACAATTCTATACAGTCCTCTGCAAATTTTCAGAAGAGGAATATAATGTTAACAGTGTCGTGCTCTATATTAATATCCACCCTAAGTAGCCAAGTGCTGGATGGGAGGAGGGGGACCTTCTCCTTGCTGAAAATGCTGCTCCAGGTGGTTTTATATGAGAGAGCAGGGGCACGACACTCTGCCTGCTTCCCTCACCCCTACCCCAGCTCAGGGAACGTTACTGAGTGATTATGTAATAAACTCAATCACCAGTGTTTACCGAGCTCCTAGGGTGTTCAGGACTCTGCTAGAGGTGCTACAGGCCGTGGTTTCTGTTCCCAAGGAGCTTAGTATCTGGTGTACATGTATAAGAAGAGGAATGCAGACAGAAGTAATACAGAACAGATGCCAGCTAAGGTTGCCAGCAATTGCTGTCTTTCTGCCGACAAATATTTATTGAGCATCTACTATGTGCTGGTCACTCAGTATTTGGTAATTAACAAAAAAGACAGTTTCTGCCCTCATAGAGCTTAAACTCTTTTTTTTTTTTTTTTAAGGGTGGGAAGGAGAGAGAGAAAGGAAGGGGGGGTGGAGAGGGAGGAGGGAAGGGGTAGAGGGAGAGGGAATCCTAAAAAGGCTCCACGCCCAGCACGGAGCTCCACTCGGAGCTCCACCTCACAACCCTGAGATCATGATCTGAGCCGAAATCTAAAGTCGGACAGATGCTCAACCGACTGAGCCACCCAGGTGCCCCTGGAGCTTAAGCTCTCATGGCGGACTCCACTCCAGGCTGGGAAGGATAGGGGAGAATTCCAGGAGGCAGGACTTCATAAGACCACCAGGGTTAGGCAGACTTTTGAGAGTCCAGAGGAGGGCCAGGCCTGCAGGCTGGAGGACGTGTAAGAAAAGGTTCAGAGGCAGAACACAAGGAATGTTCAAGAGAACCAGGAAAGGACACGAGGGGCTAGGCCTGGATGAGTTAGGGGCAGGGGACACCAGGGCAGAAAATACAACTGCTGCACTTCCCATGCCCCGGCCCAGAGGTAAGACAATAACCTATTCTTTTGACTCTTTCACTCAAAGTGCAGACACAAGGGCATTTGTCTCTCAATGTGAGTAACTGGAAAATGCAGTGCTAAGAACTATGAAGTGCTGTGACGTGGACAGCGGGTTTAGAGATTTTATGGAACCAGTCACACCCCTCCATCGCCCCACACAGACCTAGGGAAGGAGGCCCCCAATGGAGATGGGCCACTGCGAGCTGACAGGCAAGCAAAGGACATAAGCTTCTGGCGCTTCAAGAAGCATAGCCTGGGACCCCTGACCTGCTGTGACAGGGAGCTCCCAGTGTTACGTAGCATCTGCAAAGCCTGCCTACCTTTATGAAGTTTTATCCTTCTTTTATTTTTTTAAAGATTTTATTTATTTATTTGACATAGAAAGAGACAGCCAGCGAGAGAGGGAACACAAGCAGGAGGCGTGGGAGAGGAAGAAGCAGGCTCCCAGCAGAGGAGCCCGATGTGGGGCTTGATCCCAGAATGCCAGGATCACGCCCTGAGCCAAAGGCAGACGCTTAACGACTGAGCCACCCAGGCACCCCAGAGACAGTTTTATCTAAGTGCCGCTTGGTGTGCTAAATGACAAAAAAGCAGAACGGGGTCCCGATGGTGCAGAGACCCGATGGGCCCACATTCACGCAGGTTTAACGGCGCAGGCCCCACGTGCTGCCGCACAAATCAGGCGCTCCACGTTCAACATTACAATACATCTTTGGAACGGCCTATGACATTGAGGAAAGAGAGGGGTCCTTGCCGCGCCTCTGTTGTAGACTGAGGCTTCACTGAGCCCGTCGCCTGGGTGCATGGGGCCTCCCCTGTGAAAGCAACCAGCGCTGTCTCCGTGGAGGAGGGCGGGGATCAGCGGCACAGCCAAAGCCCGCACACAAAGGACCACTACGACCCCGATCCTTACGAGGCTAGCAAAATTCTGGCTTTTAAAAAAAGCTTGCTCCTCCTGATATTCCTGGTAATATCAACTCTCAAACCACTCCCAGGATCACCCACCCAATATTTATTTTGGGGAACAGTTTAAATCCAGAAAAAAAAGCTATTAATAAGTTAAACAAAAGCTGTTGAAGGGAATTCCTGTGAGTGGGTGGCTGAATAGGGTGATTTCTGAAGTCCTTGCCAACACCATGATTCTAGGATTCTAGCAACGCTTTCCTCCTGGTCACATGCAATCACGTATTCACAGGCAACAAAGAGCAATGGGAAAGAATTATCTGCATCAGGGCTGTTAGGACCAGGGAGGAACTCACTTGGATAAAAACGTGCCTGTAGGAATGAGGGTCCTAAGCCTGGAGCCGAGACGCCCAGGAGCAAGTTACTGAATTCCAAGTGCCCACAAGGTGCACAGTTAATGGTATTAACCACACGTCGTCAGTCAGGGGACCACTGTTATGAGAGAGGCAAACCAGGGAAATCGTGGAGGGAAGTACTGAGTAGGGAAACAAATCAAGAGCAAACAAAGCAATTCATGATAAATAAGCAAATCTCAGCCTCCCCGTTGGAACAATTAAGGAGTAAGTTATAGTGCAAAGGAGGTTCCCAGGGACTTCAAGGGGAGACCCCGAGTGAGAACCTTCTGCCAGCCGGGGAGGCAGCTGCCCACAGTCCTGGGCACTGAAGACACAGGGTGGAGGTCTTACTCCACACTGCAAGGGCGTCCGGCTCACTTTCTTCTTTTCTCCTTCTCCTCTTCGTTCCTTCCTTTTTAAATGGCGCTGCCTGTCCCACCTTCCCTTCCTTAAGGCTCTCTCCTTCTCTCCCCACTGACAGACTGCTTGCACGGACAGTCTACACGACCCTCCTTCAGTTCCAAAGCAACTCACAAACCCAATCTAAACGTACCTTAGACTCGAGGGGCGCCTGGGTGGCTCAGGTGGTTAAGAGTCTGCCTTCAGCTCAGGTCATGATCTCAGGGTCCTGGAATCAAGCCACACAGTGGGCTCTGCTCAATGGGGAGCCTGCTTCTCCTCTCCCTGTGGCCCTCCCACCCTACTTGTGCTCTCTCTCTGGCTCTTTCTCAAATAAATAAATAAAATCTTAAAAAAAATCAAACCCTAATGCACCTTAGACTTGCATTTCAGAAACATAACTATTAACTGATTACGATTTTAAAGAAGCACTCCCCTGACAGGTCCCTGCGGAGACAACAGAGCTGAGAAGGCTGGTGCAGAGAGTCGGTTGTCTAACATCTGGACAAGAAGGCCCACTTGAAGGAAAAGTCGAAGGAGAGAAGAGGAGCTGCTCCATGCACCACACCTGTCCCCGCTCCATGCAGCTCCCCCAGCCTCCTCCTCGGTTCCCATCCTTTGCTTCCTCTCCCTTTGATGACAGATCCTGATGCTCTCCAACTACTGTCAAAATCCCCTTTAAGATGTGTTTTCCTGGACCTCAGAGGATTTCTCCCACCACCCTCCTAGTCCCTGTGATGGCTCCAGCTCCTCTGTCTTGTCTTGCTTCCTTACTCTGGACCCTCGTCCCCTCCGTGGGACCCGTTCACCACCAGGCACCAGCAGTCAGCCAGCCGCATCCCTGGTCCCACCCTCTTCTTGGGCTCTTCATCTGTCCGTAATCTCAAAGATGGATGTCTCTCAATTTGGATGCCTCAGAGTGACCTATCACCTTCCCTCCTCCAAAACGGGGTTCCTTTCTAAACCACCCCATTCATCGCGACAGAACCGCTATTCCTTCATCTCCCAAGTGAGGCCTTCAGGAGTTTTCCCTTACCTCTCAAGTTTCTGCTGTCTTCTGGGGATGTACCTCAAGGCCACTCTCCCCCTCCTTATTCTCGGTGCCGCAATTCCCATGGCCTCACCCCAATAACTGGCGTGGCCTTGCGGCTCCTTTCTCTGCTCTGATCTTCCCCCGTTCCAAGCCTGTCTACAGACTGCTGCCAGACTGTTTTCCTGAAACTACTTGCATCATACCACTCCCTTCCTCAAGAACCAATTTGCTTATCGTGTGAAACCCAAATTCTAATGGTTTCCCAGGCCCCACAGCAGCCATTCCCATCTCTTATCCTACCCAGTGTCTATGTACAATTCCTAACTTTCTCTTCCTTTAGGCCGGGAGCTCCACTTCTTACTCCATACTTTCACGTGTTCTCTCTCCTGTTCAAACCCGAAACCTCCTCAGGGTTCAGTTCGACTTCTGTGTCTACCAGCAGTCCTTCCAGGCTCGGCCGGGCTTCTGCCCTGACAAGGAGCCCCACCTCATCCGCCACCACGTCACACCAGCCCACAGTCTTCTGTGGAGTAGCGTTCGCCTTGGCATCACAGGTCATGATCGTGCTGTGAGAGTGGTTCGAGAGGACTCAAATGTCCCTTGCGACCTTGTCTATTCGATTTTTCACTTCACTGGTCCAAATCCTCAGGCCTCACCTATGCTGAGCTTCAGGTCTCACCTTCGGTGTCTTCCTCTCCCACACAGACGGGACCTGCACCTTCTGCCTTCGACCAGATGATCCCTGGCCACGACCGCCTGGTTGCCATGCCAGACCGTCACGCCTCCTGGCCTCTGTCTGGTTATGCACGCCTATCCCTGCTCAAGATTCACTTTCAATTGTTCCCCCAGGAACTTTCTGAAGGCACTCCAGAACTCTCTTCTTTCCCTTCACTCACCTGCCACTAAACATAATTGTTTGTAGACACAGCAATTTGGTCTCTCCAATGAAGCTAGAAGCTTCCTGAAGCAAAACTATGGCATCTTCTTTTCTTGGACATCCACGTCCCTGAACACAGTGTGATTCTCTAATAATAGGTGCTCACCCAAACACAACTGGTTATTTTCTCTCTCACCATATGACTGGCCACCATTCTTCTAGGTGCCCTCTGAGAGTTCTGGATCAGGGATCAGGGATGAGGAGACCTGGGTTCTATACCCGACTTTGCCACCTACCTACTTTGCATTTCTGGTTGAGTCACTTAACTGTTATAGACCTATGTTAACTCAGCTGAAGATGGGGAGAATAATTCCTACCTGATCACCTGATGTACTGGGGTCAAGATCGACTGCGTGTCAATATGTAAGGAAGACTTCATTATAAGCTTAATTCACTCACTCAATCATTCCATGTATGCTACAGAATGACCAGGCTATTAAGTGATAATGAGCCAAGAGTTTTCGATTTCACTGAATTATTTTCATGGAATGATATCCAAGAGAAATGGGAAAGCAAAACCAAATTTTCTTCATAGAAGCGAAGTTAATGCCAACTCTACTGGAAGTTTTGACAGGGGAGAGCCTTCGGAAGCACAAATTTGGTTTATTAATAATTATAAATAAAAGGATTTAATCCCGTGTAGAGAGAGGAGACAGAGTTCTGATGGTGGAGCAAAGCCAGCAGGTGCTTCAAAGGTGGGATAAGATCTTGTTTTGTATGTGCCTATCCTGAGTGTCCCCCATCCCAGCTGCTACCTGTAATCTTCTTCAGGCGGAACCCCAGTAGGTTGCTAACATGTTTGCTGATTACATTGGAAGGCCAGTCTCAGGTCATGGTGCTGCCAGTTCTTCTCAAGGGGGGTTCTTCATCTGAACCACAAAACACAGAAAATTATCCAAGTAACTATCCCCGCCTTAGTCAGCACCAGGAGTCTGGGAGAGATGAGGATTCATTACACACAATGGACACCTTAGGGCAGGAGGACTTAATTCTCCCCTGGAAGCCTGGCTAGGGAAGGCTAGATGCTGACCGGTGGACATATTTCTCACTCAGGCCAGCAGCATGTGGCTGACCAAAAACAACAGGGCCCCTGTTTCTTTGTGGCCAGCGAGGGCAAAGGGGCCGGGAGGGACGCTCTTTACTGAAGAGCACTACCTCACTGAGCTCAGTTGCTTTTCTATGGCCCTGCTGTCCACGATTCCCTCCCTGCCCTACTTCTCTCCTGGAACTATCTCTTTTCCTAACCTTTTCCGTGCCGCACATCACAATTAAGCCATTCAAACTAAACTCTCTGCTCTATAAGCATGCTCAGGTGCACGGCTCATGCAGCTGGATTTTAATGGCATTCAATTCCTTCTGTACTCTTTCAAGTCCAGAGCGGTCTTTCTCAAGTCCATCCTTTTGCTAGACTCTCCAGGCCCGGAGCCCAGGGGTCAGTACTCTGGTGGGTAAACCCAACTGCAGTCCAGGGCTGTGGCTGCAGCTTTTTTAGTCTGGAGTGGGATTCTTCCCCGAGTTCCTAGCCATCCAGGTCAGGCCTCTGGTGAACATGACCGTCATATCAACTCATGTCATGCTATAGCTTCTGCCGTGCGAATGCTGTTCCCCTTGACTCCCTGTCCTTGGCGTGTATCACAGATCGTCCTTCCTAGGGTGTGGGTCCAGCCTGTGAATTCCCGCTCGGCTACAGCAGCATTCTCTCTTCTCTGCCCTTTCTTCCTGCCGTGTCCTCATTCCCTTATTCGGCCTGCCCTGACCCCTCTTCATGCCCCATCACCGTACAGGAGGATGGCTCTTCTTTACCTGGTCTGGTTGTAGGTACGGCTTTACAATACTTGACCGCACGTTAACGCCAACACATACGATTCTACTCCCCTATTCATAATTTGAACACTGAGATGCAGAGTTGCTTGCTTCTTAGTTCTAAAATCACCTTTGGATGGGTAATTTTGGCAAGAGAAATGCTTATCAAATACAAACAGCTTCACTGGCTGCGAATATGAACTTTACTGGAAAGGCCTCTCGCAGTTACAGAAGCTCATATCTGGTCGTCGCCTAACCATTCCTGGGTGCTATTGTCTGTCTCCTGGGAAACCAAAAAGGGGAGGGAGTGGAGAGAAGGCATCATGGGGGAAAACAGAAAAGCCTCTGGGGTTTCAAATGGTACATGGTAGACATATCAGAAAAGTAAGAACAATTTTTTTTTTTTTTACTTAGAGCTTCAGAAAAAGCTCAAATAGAATTTGCATGACCACAGATGAATTTGCCTATCATGTCTATCACAGGACATTTGCTTTTCCTTTCTGTATCATGATTCAGACTTTCTTCAAATCCTTTCCTTAAGAAGAAATGAGAAATAAACAACAGAATTAAACTCACTCTTTGGTCTCTGCCATACGGCAGGGGGCAGGGGCTGCTCTGAGGTCGACCCACACAGCTCGATCATCTGGCCAGTTACTGCCATATGGCTTGCAGGGCTTTGTTATATCCACGAGTTGGACCTTGCACCTGTAATCAAGTGTTCTCGACAGCCCAGGTGCTTCCAAATCCTGTTTCAACGGTTGAATTCATTTGTGATTCACAGTCCTTTTGGCTAGTGGCTAAGAACGGAGTAGGAACTGCCTCTTCATAGCGCTAGCCAGTCTAGATACATAACAAGGAAAGAATTATTCCAAGAAATGGAAGATATTTGAGTTTCCCTGGTAGATCTGGTGACAGAGAAACTCACAGGCCCCAGATCTCGGCAGGAGATAGGAAATGGCTTGCGAACCAACAAGGGGAGCTTCGTACAATGAAGAGAAACAGAATCTGGAAAGTCCAAAGGACATAAACAGGAACGTTCCCTTCCCTGTTCTACTCTTTCACATTCTAGAGGATCACGGCTTCTAACAGACACTCTTTATTCTGGACAATATCGGTGGGGTGGGGTGCTGGTACACTGATGCTGGGAGAGGATGGGGGGGGTGGGGCAGATCCGGAACACTTGTGGACTTCTGTGCTATAAATGCTGCCCCCATGGCCGATTTCAAGCTGCCAACAGTTTCACTACTAGCTTGCAACATTCCTGATTATTTAACAGTCAGCTCCTGCAAGCTGGTACAAGCCAGCTCTGGCACACGGCTGCATGATACACGCTAGAAACCATGGGAGTACAACCTTAGACCCAACACTAAAACTCTCTTCTCCAGAATCCCTGACAACTACTCATCAAACCTCTGTTGAATCCTCCATTGCTGAGCTGCTTGCTGAGTCTGAATCTGCCCACTCGAGAATTCCCTGTGTGCCCACTGATCATGAACCTTGAGGTGCTTCCCCTCCATGTTAAACATCCCCAGATTCTTTACCTACCACCCTTCACATCGAAAGTAAAACTGCTCCCTCCCACGATAAAATGAACATGATCAAAATACGATAAAACAAGACTATTACCTCCCTTGTTCTCAATACTGTTTTTCTTACTCTGTCCTAAGACTGCAATAACCCTTGTGACAGCCACCTGATACTGACCGCTCACCCGCATTACTGTCTCCCCAGCAGCCTTTCCCATCCCAAGGTCTTTTAATATGTTCCACCATTAATTCAGGTTTCTCCCATTAATTGATTTTTTTAAAGCATGCTACGACTAAATGATTCTTACTGAATGTTATACGGTTAACTTGGCTCATGCTTCTGTCTTATTGAGATCTTTTTCAATTTTGATTTTATCATTCAGGAACTTAGATGTTCTTCCAAAGTTTGTGTTACCCACAAACTTGATAAACAAGCCTTTTATGTCTTCATTCAGTTGCCTCACATAGACAGAATCCTGAGGAATGCTTTAAGAGACTTTCCTCTGACTGGAACAAATCTTTAATCCATACTCTTTGAGTGAGGTCCTCCTGCCAGCTAAAAGCCACCCAACTCTAGCCCTGTCCAGTCTCTATTTGTCCATTTTGCTCATGGAATTTCAAAAGCTTATCAAATGCTGAGCTGAAATTCAGAATGTACTTTCAGCAGAAAAGAACTACATAAAGGTAAGGATTTTTCTTTTGTCTGCCCCTCCCCCTGCAGATCTATCCCTCCAAGAATGCTGTGTAGAAAATAAATGGGTTTCATTTTGCATGCTTTTGTCTCAGAGAAGTCACATGGGCATCTTGTGATCGTTCCATAGTTTCTTACAACCACTGCCAAATAATCCCTATTAGAATCTTCCTGGGAATCAGTGACAAGCTTACCACTCGGGTGCCTGCCCAGGTTCCTACAAGTCTTTCTCCAGCTCGCTCTCCTGTATGCGGTCCTAAGCCTGCTTCTGTCAGGGTCCTCGGTCATCTGGCCTCACCACACCCCTTTGGCTCTCTCTGGCAGCCTCCTTTCTGACCACTACTGGCAACACGACTTCCTGCTCACACCCGCCTCGGTCCATAAACTCTCTCCCTGCTTTCCACCTTGCTAATTCCTACCCTATCTTCAAGGTACCCTGCAAGCCCCTCCCTCCATGAAGCATTTTCCCCTCCAATCTGGTTCCTAGTGATCTTTGACTTCTTTCTACAGTATTCATTTAAGTGCTTCCAGTCACATATGCACAGAATAATGGCCTTTGCAACCTCTAGCACTGGACTGGGGATCACCCGCTGAGCTCCCTCTCTCCCTCGCTCTTTCTTTATACCCACAGAGGCGGCAGCGAGGTGCAGCTGGCCAGCCACAGGGCCTGGGTCTGAAAGACAGCTCTGCCGCTCAGGAGCGGGACGACATCATGGGCTCCTCAGCTGCCTGAGGTTCGGATGCGGGGACTATAATCAAAGCTCTTTAGAAACTGAGAAGAGCCGCACGGCTCTGGGCTACCGGTGTTATTACCCGTATGCCTTCGCTGAACAACACGAACCACAAGGTGACTGAGGAGTGAAGAGGCGGTTTTAAGGCACGGTTGATCCTAACGCTATTTATATGCATTAGGGACCAAATAAACAGACTTTAAATAATAGCTTCTGGTAAAACCAGGTTCATGAGACACTGGATACAACCCCATGTACAAACACTATGCAGAAGTTAAATTCAAGCAGACTCTGGGGTAAAATTTAACTCTGAGCGATTAGTACTTTCCACGTGTCCAACCTTTGAAGCCTAGACACAAAGTAATTGATAAAGAAGCAACTAGCCCAGAAACCTCCTCAAATTTTCCTCTGGGTCCTCGCAAGCCCACTCAAGCCCAGTGTCCTTTGTTGCACGAGTGCTCAGGACTGCTTTTCGTGGTCGCCGCTCTAGCAGAGGTCGCAGGCAGGGCGGCGCGGGGGCCTCCGGGTGGCCTTGCTCTCCGAGGAGCCGCTCTCCTCACATTTGGTCACTGGCTTCGGGGCTCGGGCTGCCCCTCCTTCATGGCCAACCACTCAGACTTGCCCTGAACTGAGAAAGGCCCTCACCTTAATCATCTTCCCTCTTTTTCTCCGTCATCGGCTTTGCCTGACCTCTTTTCTCAATGGCCCCACTAAGCCTTTCCCCCCAAACTCTCTCCCCCTCCCCCCAGTGTGGGTTCTGTCCTCCCTGCTGTGTCACAGCCTCCCCTTGGGAGGACACTGGGTGTCGCCTCTGCTCCAATCTGCTCCGCAGTGAAGTGAGCCCGAGGCCACTCTCTGGCCCCACAGTTCTCTTGCTGTCCCTTCCCGCTTGCCGCCATTAACTTAATCCTCCCCTTGACTTTCAACTTTTTCCTTCTGCATATTCATTCATCCAAAGCACAGAAGACGGACAAATCTAATCTCTGGCCCCAACCGCTTCCAAATTCTAAACCTGAATCCTCCGCATGGACATCCTCCTGATACTGGATATTTTACAACATACTGAGACTGGAAGCTCACAATCCCTCCTTGCAAGTCACTACAGGTACCTGTCCCCAGCGTGTCACCCATACAACCCTAACGACAGTTTCCAGAGGCTTAAAATTCCTTTTGGCTCTACCCTAGTTACCCTTCCTCCTGCTTATCCCACATTCAATACTTTACGCAACTGAGCGGATTCCTTTTCTGCAAAAGATGTGACATTGCTGTGTCTTCCCATTCTCCCAGCAGGTGCCCTAGCTAGCCAGGCCACGACCCAGTTCCCCTGACTGGGCTCCTGTTTTTAGCCTTCTGGCCACATTAATCCATCAGCCCACTGCTTCGTCACAATTTTTATTCCGTTACCCACTTATCAAAAGTCACAACTGCTCTTTATTCTCGTCACATTACCAAGCTCATCTGCTTTAAATTAGCACCTGGTACTTAACTTTCTCTGACATGCGTGCGCACTCTGCCTGGGACACCCAGTGCCATCTGCTCAGCTAATCTGACTGCTGCTCATTTGTGCAAGATCACCAGGCCCTCGGTTCAGCGAATGCTTGTGATGTGACCTGTTCTTCTCGAGCTTTGAGAACGTTCTCTAGTTGTTCTGTTTTCAACTAGACTGTAAGCTCTTTAGACTCACCAAGCAGATCTACTTTCTCAAACACTGAGATGCCCAGATGGTGCCTTCAGTAGAGCAATTACTCCACAGTGTGCGCTGATGGGCAGTGACTGTTAGCAGCCAGAAGCCAGTCTCCGAAAGGGCTGGAAACAACATGCCCTCCAAAACACATCAAGAACGGAATTGAGATGACATGGTAAGCGTGTTTCTGGAGACCGCAGTATTTCAAAATAATTTATTGGTACACATGAAGAGCATGTGTTTGGAGTTCCCTCCTTTAATTTAGAAGGTCAAGAAGAGCACTCATTAAATCAGTTTTAAAAGGGGATACAAATGCCAAGCTGTTCTTTAACCTGCGACCGAGTAACCGTGGGTTCAGGCGTTCTGAGACCAGAGGAGAAGGGGGCTGTCCCCACGGCTACACGGAGAACTGGAGGCCCACAGAACCATAAGGCACCCTCTGGCACCTTCTTAAAAGTCAGAGGTCAGGAAGCCAAATGTCAGTTTATGCCCTGGCAAATACCATCTTCTTTCTGAAGGGTTTAAACTGGACAGACAGGACACTACAGCACGTATTCTCCCAGTGTGTAAATGACTCTGTGGGAGCTGGGAACGACTGTTAGAAAATGCCGTTCCTTGTTCTTTCAGGACACCGGGAGTGGCTGCAGTTACTTGTCAAAACGGCACCCTCACGCCAGGAGGCACCTTACTTTTGCTGATGTGACATGCAAGTGTTGGCTGATCCCGTCAGTTCTGCCTTGCAGTGAGCGCGCTCTATGACGGAAACATGTTAAGAAATGTATTAAGCAACTTGGTAACAATATTAAAAAAGTTAAATCGGGGTGCCTGGGTGGCTCAGTCGGTTAAGCGTCCGACTTCTGATCTCAGCTCAGGCCATGATCCCAGACCCATGAGTTCGAGCCCTGCACTGGGTGTGGAGCCTACTTAAAACAAAAACAAAAACAAAACACTAAATAAAAAAAAAAATCTGTATTCCTACTCTAACACCATAGTGTTTCATTTAAAATTTTATATACAGTTGTAATCACAGTGCACATACGATTTTGTGTTCTTTTGTCACTTGATGGTTTATAATTACTCTCGTATTCTTCTGGTCTTTATACCTTTAATCCAGAGTCCACCGACTATTAATATTCCATTTTTTCAAACTTTGATTCTTCATTGCTCATTTGCTGAGTTTGGTTGTCTCTAATACTCAGTTTCTAGAAACAACAGTTGGATAATCATATGTACACATACAGCTTTTAAGAAATTAACTACTTGTAATTTTAAGGAATGAGGCTATCAGGTGAAAGGATATTAAAAATATTTATGGCTGCTGGTATGATTTGCTAAATTGACCTTTAGCAGGACTGCGTAAGTATACAGTTTTAAATTCAATTTTATAATTTTTGATCTAGCTCTGTGCTGAGTCACTGCTGCAGGATCCTAAAATAGTGACTGCCATTTCAGAAATGGCACTGACTTGTTGGCTTTTATTATAAGAAAACAACAGCAAAGAATGAGCTCTTTAAAAAAACTGCCAGAGTCCCAGGAAAACATCTGTACATTTGTATAATATACAAAACATAATTTCCTTTGCACATCAGAACAATCTGGTTTCGTCTGTAGTAAGCAGTGAACATATTCTATATTACTTTGGGTTATCTTTTAGGTAGGAGGGAAGGCCGCCTGTATTTGCATATGATACACATCAATTAATCAATAATATCTTAAGGAACAATAGTCTGATAACCTCAGTATTAACCAAATAAGTCTGATTAATATTAAATGTTGTGGGAGACAGACATGAGTTACTTTTGCAGCTGGGTGTCTGGTAAGACCTCTCTCATTTAAAGCTCCCCTAAATGTGCTTTATCACATTTATTTTTTTCTAGACTGACTAGAAGAAATTAACAAATGAAATCAATTCTGTTAGAGCATAATGCTGTTAAGTTTGTGATTAAAAGTTACAAAGGTTATTCAGATTTTCTGGGATGGTCTGATTAATGTTAAAATTGCACATTAGATTTGAATAGTAGCTGTTCTATTTAGTTGAGACAAAGTCCAGCTCTGAATCCCAGCGGTTAAAAATGGTGAAGTAAAAAAGAGCTGATGTCTGTCTTTTTTTTCTCTCAAAATGTAACTATTTACATTGATTGGCTTTTGTCTATATGCCTTTCAAATGTCAAGATATTTTGAAAATAATCAAATAACCATAGAAGGATTCAAGTGGCAGGATCAATTTAACCCGTGCTTTCTTATATAAGGTAGTGAATTTACAGAAAGCCCAATTCAATTTTCTTATCAAAAACAACAAAACCAAGGACATGGCCTTAAAATCCTTTCCTTTGGGTTAATCCCTTTAGCTAACAACTACGTTAAAAAAATTGAGGGCTTCTCATCCTGGGTAGGGAGTGACCTTTTCAGAAGAATCACAGTGCCCTCCTCCCACCCAGGAGGCCCAACCTGTCCCCCAGGCCAGCGGGTCACTGTGCACTCAACCTGATTTTAAGGCCTTTAAAAGGATGAGCCATGAGCAGGAGCTGCGATCTCTCACTTGGGGGAGCTGGTGATGTGGCAGGGGAGATAAAACCCAAGAAGGGAGATAGCTATACTCACATAATTCGATATGGGGTGAATAATAAGCCCATTTTCTTTCTTTTGTAGACTGAGAGAGAAAGATCTTACAATTGCCTCCTTAAAAATCAGCCTTTCAAGACTCAGCTGTGAATGAGAGAATAAGACTGTGACAGGTTCTCCCAAAATTATCTGTTGAGTATGGTTCTTATAAGGATGACATTTGGCAAATGGGGAGATGACCGGCTAAACACACACACACACACACACACACACACACACACACACAGTGGGAAATTCCTCGGTCTCACCGGAACGTTGCCACACACACAAAGAAGGTACTAAAGCCTAGAATAACCAAATAGATTTTATCTCATGAAGACTTCAATAGTGCTAAACTACACCAATTATGATGGGGGAAAAGGACTACAAACATTGTAAATGTGTTCGTACGGCTTTTAGAGGAAATGGATTAAGGAGAAAGAGCTATTGATGGCAGTCATATGGCGATGAGGTCAACACTGCAGCCAGGCACAGGCATGCCCCCGGTTGGATTTTAAACTGGGATAATTAAGCTTTATTTACTTCATGTAATGCCCATTATTTTAACCTTCTATTTATGGAAATGCCAAGACACGGCAAAAACACAGCACAATTAATAGGTTAAATTTATTTTCACTGGATTTACTAAAATAAAAAATTTGGTTTAAATTACTCCCAAATTGCTTTCAGACATTTGGCAAGTGAGAACTGATACGATAAAAGCTAAACATTTTCAACTTGTTATTGGTTTGAGAGGCTGGCCAGAGAAGGTTCAGAAATCATACAAGGAAGCCGTTCTTCCACAAGCGGATGCAGGGCTGGTGGAGGGGTTTAGAGTCAAACGGTCTCCACAGGTCTGCATCCCAATTAAGATTCTGGATGCTCCTGCCCGCTCTTTATGTGGCAAGAGCAACATCATGTAATTACTGATCATGCCAGCTGACGGCAGCAAAGGAAGAGGGGGGAGCTGCACCTCTGCTTCCCTGATGGCCACATGGATTTCTTTTTTCCCCTCCCCCCTTCACATGGATTTCTTGCAGTCAGGTTTAAATCTCTCCTAGTTTTGATTACAACTTGAAAAAAATAACATTTTCAAAACCCACAATTTGAAACAATGAACCCAAAGAATAATTTGCCACAGAAAGAACATTAAGATATTTTTATAATACCTTAAAAACAAAGTATTACATCTGGAATTCAGCAGAGTGAAACTGGCACATCAAACAATAATAAAAGATTATACAAGTAAAAGGTAGAATAATTAAAAGAAATAGTAATTATACCATAGACAGGTTTATAGAAAACAACACTGGTGAACTTTGTATTTATAGACTTACTTGAAAAGAACTGCTAACGTGACATTTTCTCTAATATTGTGATTGCTCTGCACCTATCCTGACGCCAGTCTCTGTAAACACTGCTGAATGCAGATCAGAAAATTAAAGCCGATTAAGAACTATTTATATGATCTGTGTGCCAAAGTGGATTAGAGTCTCTGATAGTACTTTCAGTTGGGAGTAAAGTTTTAATGAACGCTACAGTTCAGAGGGGCAAAGATTTTTTTTTTTAAAGATTTTAGTCATTTTTTTTTTGAGTGAAAGAGAAAGAGAGCATGAGTAGGGGGAGGAGCAGAGGGAGAGGGAGAAGCAGGCTCCCTGCTGAGCCGGGTGTCCCATGCAGCACTGGATCCCAGGACTCCAGGATCATGACCTGAGCCGAAGGCAGCCGTTTAACGCACTGAGCCACCCAGGCGCCCCAGGGGCAAAGAATTTTCAATTATTTCTACTTGTTCCCTATTTATGGTTCTTGTTTAAAATTACATATTCAAATTTTTTTTAAATTTTATTTTGTTATTATTCTGCTCAGTTAGCCAGCATAAAATACCTCGTGAGTTTTTATTGTAGTGTTCACGATTCATTAGTTGCGTGTAACACCCAGTGCTCATCCCAAATACACATTCAAATTTTAACATTATAATAGACTGTTCTGGATTTTTATAAAGAGATTTTTATTGACTCATTTTAGTTTTAGGTCTACATTCATTCATTCTTTCATTCATTCAATATTTATGCAGTGGCCACAGTGTATGCTGGCATTGTTCTAGAAGCTGGACAGAACACAGTAAATAAATGAGTAATAAAATAGACTCATCCCCACCAGACATTCTTGCCCTCATGGAATTGACGTTCTTCCTCAGAACCGTGAAATGTTAACAGAACTGATCAGCCTGACTTAGTGATTTGAAAATGAAATGTTACATTTATTTAAGTTAGCAAAAAAATGACAAAACATCTTTGACATGGAGGTCCAGTCAAGTTTGTAAGAACAACCGAGAAAGTTCTAAATATGTCATATCAACTAACTGTTAACTGCTGTAAGAAGGTCAGTTCAAGCCCCAATTTCACAACACGGGGACTTCAAAAACAATAATTAAAAGTAACATTTTTATTAATCTTGGGAATTAATTAAGATCATTAGGCCAGAATCACAGTTTATTTGATCATTGTGGGCTGTCTTTTATATGCCTACCTCATTTTTAACTCCTGTTACTATTTATAAAGAATTTACACTTTTACTCTTCTCAGTCATGGCATGATTTAATATTTTTACAACCTACTCAGTATCCTCCTTGCAAAAAATAATGCAAGTGGGAACAAAGCCCATAAGGCAGAATTTACCACCTGCAACAATTAAGACAAATATTTTAATAGCAATAAATCTGTCTAGAACAGAAAGTCCCAGTGGTTAGAACAGTGGTGATTACAAAAGCAGTGGTTAGAACATTTTTTATGAAGAAGAAAAAAAAGGGGGTGGGGAGGGGAGAAGATGGCCACTAAACAGCCCCCCCCCACACACCCCCCGGCTCTGGGGCCCGCGGGGAGGTGAAGGGCAGGCAGAGGGTGAACTAAAGGACTGCCGGGGGAAACAAACAGAAGGAGCGTGTTGGCTAGGAACAAATGAAGACAGTAGTGCGGGCGTCTGACCTTGACAGTGATGTACCCTCGTTCTCATTCATACTTGGTCAGGTTTCTCCCTCCCTCACAGACAGAAGTCAGCCAGTCGGCCGGCAGTGCTCCCCAGCCCGGCCAGATGCCCCTCTGCGCAGCGGCCCTGACATCTTCTGCTTCTTGTTCTAAGACTAAACCAGGACGATGAGGGCTGGCTGGGGAGCCCCTGGGGACCGAGGTCGGTCAGGCCATCTGCACGAGGGCTCCGGGGGCTGAGGCCCTCACTGCTGCTGCTGCTGGGAGGGAGGGAGATGTGGGCTGGGCGGACCCAGGGAGGGGCTGGCCACTTGAATTCTCGTCTTTGTTTCAGGTGGGTCTTCTCTGTCCTCCTACTACAGTGACAGTAGGGAATCTGAGCGAGTCTGTTTAAAAATTGTTTATTGCCAGCAAACTGGCCCAGGGTAAAGCCCGTTCATAAGCTGTGTTTAGAAGCTTGCTGATTTCTGGTTTGGAGACCTGAAGTATCAGTGCAGTAGAGAAGCAGAGATACACACAGCCAACAATCGCAATGATGCCAACGGCCAGAAAGAATGTTCCCCTCCACTGTCTCATCTGACCCTCAGAGCTGAGATGAGGTCCGCTCATCAGCTCAGTGAGGTCAGATTTCACACCATGTAAAATGGGGGCAGAATTTTTTTTTTTTAAAGATTTTATTTATTTATTCGACAGAGATAGAGACAGCCAGCGAGAGAGGGAACACAAGCAGGGGGAGTGGGAGAGGAAGAAGCAGGCTCATAGTGGAGGAGCCTGACCTGGGGCTCCATCCCGTAACGCCGGGATCACGCCCTGAGCCGAAGGCAGACGCTTAACCACTGTGCCACCCAGGCGCCCCGGGGGCAGAATTTTTGTTTTTAATCTGTTAATCCCTTTCCATTATCCCATACATAAAGTAATAAGAAAAATTAAATGCTAAACTGCATGGTATTGATTTAGGCAAAATGATGACTTAAAGAAGGGACAGATCCATAAGGGCAAGACAGCCCAAACCCATCCACAGGGTGAGCTGTGGCCTGAGTCTGAACACGCAAGGTTTTAGGGAGAAAGTGCTAGAGACACGGCCTTCCTTTGCCGAGGGAGCAGGAACCAAAGCACAGAGATGGGGATTAGGCCAGCTGTGTGGAGAGGAGCAAAACTGACTCCAGGCAGAATGATCTAGTCTAGCCCCAAGTACCAAACCTGGCATGGGCTGAATCCTGGCTCCTTTCCACAGAAGGAAGAAAAATGAACACAGTGATCATATTAATCAATTAGTCTCCTGTTTCCAACGTCAATTCCCAGAGTGAATTAGTTACTTCGTTAAGTACGAGATTCTCCCTTGATTTAGGTCATTATGAATATTACTAAGTAAAACCCAATTTGTATTTCCAAAACTTTTGCATTTCATACCCTTGACAGGGCTTAGGGAAAGCCCTATCCCAATGGGAAAGAGGTGCTAGGTGTGAACTTAAGGCCCCAGACCTGCCATCACCTTCCCTCCGTCCACCAGGCTCCTCCCTCTAGGAGCCGTCTCACTGAACTGTCCCTAAAGTCCAGATGCTTTAGCATTCTGTCTCTATCAATCTTAAAACAAAAACTGCAATAAATGCTCTCGTCTTGACTGTATTTATGCTGTGTCTAATTTTAGTTTTATTGTACCAAAATGACTGATGGGGGTTTAACTGCTTTTATCTGATGGACGTTGGTGCATGAGACAGACAGATGCTTGCTCTTACAATTACTGGACTGATGGATTCTGACTAATTTATGGAATGAGATAAGGTTCATTTCCTCCAACAACACATCCTGTTCAATGACTGTATCATCAACAAACATTTAGAAAGGTCTAGTTATGTCCAAAATATTAGCTAACCACTGAGAGAGGTGTGGACAAAGCCTCTGGCCTCAGGGTATGGACAGGTTGTGAGACAGGACATACACATACATAACAAACACTAAAAGTGAGAGCCTGAGCAGTAAGGTGGGGTTGACTTGAGTTTTCTGGAAGGACCTTTGGGGTAGGACCCCAAACTAGTGACACGAACTGGGAAAAGGGCGAAGGTTTCTAGTCCAGGGGACAAAGTTTGGCAAGTCCACTTTCAGATAAGACTCCAAACCATGTGCTCTCTTCAGCGATGCCCAAACAGATGGCTACCGTAATATTCTCCTAACTGGTTTTTCTGCATCCAGTTCCTTCCCCAAAGCTCCACCCCACTGAATCACTCCCATGTTAACTTTCCTAAACCACACCCCTGACCAGGTCAGTCCCCTGATCAAAACAGCCAAGTACACGCTGACACTTTACAATATGGTCCTCAGCTAACGGCACCCATCTCTGTTTATTCCTCTGGAGCAGAGGTCAGCCAACTCTTTCTGTAAAGGGACAGATAACAAATATTTTCAGCTTGGTAGACTATGTATGGCAACTATAGTTCACCCTTGAACAGCACGGGCTAGAACTGCACTGGTCCACTTATACATGGATTTTTAACTTTATTTACTTACTTATTTAAATATTTTATTTATGAGAAAGAGAGAGAGGAGGAGGGGGGGAACAGAGGGAGAAGAAGAAGCAGACTCCCCACTCAACAGGGAGCCTGACTCAGGGCTCAATCTCAGGACCCTGAGATGATGACCTGAGCCGAAACCAACAATCCATCCGCTTAACTGACTGAGCCATCCAGGCGCCCCACATGGATTTTTTACAGTACAGTACTGCAAATGTATTTTCTCTTCCTTATGATTTTCTTAACAACATCTTCTTTTCTCTAGTTGACTTTAGTGTAAGAATACAGTATATAATACATATTAGATATACACAATATGTTAATCGACTATTTATTGGTAAGGCTTCCAGTCAACAGTGGGCTATTAGTAGTTAAGTTTTTGGGGAGTCAAAAGTTATATACAGATTTTCAACCATGCATACGGTTGGTGTCCCTAACGCCTGCATTATTCAAAGGTCAACTGTACTCATTTCTGCCGACATAGCACAGAAGTAGCCACAGACACCTGGCGAACAGCGGACGAGGCTGGCCTGCCGCCACAGTCCAGTGACCCGTCTGTAGGAATCCCAAGGTTCAACCATGCTGACCTCTAGGCTGTTTCACTCCAGGCTTTCCAGACTAAAGACTGGTCTCCTTACCAGGGCCCCTCACACTCACTGGCTGTCAAGGTCAACATCCTACACTGTCTTCTTTCACCTCGCAGGCCCCTGCCTCATCACACCTTTCTGGCCGCGCCCATCGGCTCCTTCATCAGGCATCTGTCGGCTGCCCCCTGTGCGCCAAACCCTTGCTAAACCCTTGCTAGGTGCTGTGTATACACAGTGAATGGCAGGCTCCTGCATGTGAGCGTGATAATCTGGCGGAGGCAAGGACAGAAGTCAGGTGAAGCTGTCCCTCCTCTGACCTGCCATACCACCTTTTCTCTCCAACGAGACACCACACGCCTGTGTTTACGCCCCACCTCGCACAGTTCCGAGCACACGGTAGGTACTCAAAAAGCACCTACTGAAGTGAATTAAAGTAAGTTGAAACTGACAGTGCCTTATGTCCCCCCGACACAGGGGTGCACATTTTAGAACCTCAATGTTTCTCAGTGTATGAAAGATCGTGTCAAGGTGAGAGGACAGACTTCTAAAGGACAGGCGTGTAAAAGAAACGGGAAACAGGAGCTGGGGGCTGACCTACTTTTCTTTTTTTACAAATATCTTCAACAACTACAACAACAACTCTGTGACCATCCTTCTTGCCAGGTGAAGTGACTTTTTATTCAGCAGACCAGCAATTACGAAGATTACACTAAGGAGATGGGGCTACTCCGAGTGGATTAGAAAGGAGCAAATGGGGCCCAGGAATCGTCTTAGCCACACCATATGCTTGCAGGTACCGATCTTTAAATTAAACCACCTATCGAACCACCTTCACAGGGCACTGCTAGTTATAAATGTGCTTTACCTGCCAGGGAGAAAATTCCAGGAGAGCTTACAAAACCTCGCTAGAAGCATTAGCAAATCCTAGCCGTTTCATTATTTGTCATTCGGCGAATGTTAATATTTCTTTTTGTGTTCCTACTGAAGCTTGAAATTAACATGGCTTTTTGTTTATTTCTTCACTTCTGCATCCTTGTCAGCTCATCTCAGGAATCCAGTTTGTTAGGCGGCTGCCACAGAGCCAAATAAAAAGGCCTGAAACCCTCATGCACTGACTAGTAAAAGGCTCTGTGTGAAAATACATTTGTTTTTTTAACCTCCCAGAAGTAGAACACTTACCTTAAAATAAATATTTAACACCTAGGACGCCTTTATCAAGAATCATTTTGACACAGACACTAGGCTTTCTCCTCCCCAAAGGCAGAAACTGTGCAGAGCAAAGGTTCCTGCAGATGATGACAAAGAAGAGTGTGGACGGGGTCTGAGAAGGTGGGAAAGCAAGGGTGTACCTGGAATTTTCTAAGGGTGAACCCATCTCGGAAGAATGCCCCTCCACCCTCCCCAAAGACTCTTGAAGCAGAATTCGGCGGAGGTCTAACATTTTCAAACCACTATGGGAAGAAGGTCCACTCTGCCCCAGGGCTGTCTGTGGGATTCCAGCTGGCTCCCCACTCCCTCTTTCTGAGGACCCACCTCCAGAAGGCTCCCTCCCCACAGCGAATCCTGATTTATACCCCAGCTTAGCTGTTGCCCACACAGCGCGGCAGGTGGCAGGTGTGGGGCCTTGGAAAAAAGGGCCCTCCTGGGGCGTGGCACTTTGAAGAAGTAGCCACAGACTCTGACACCAGGTACCTAATGTGGAATTTATGTCGCTGACTTGAAATGCTGCCCCACAAGGCGCCTTGGTGTTGAGGGGAAGCTGTTTTACAAGGGTGTTTATGGGGCAAGAGATGTTTTTTAAAGTAAAGACCATGACAGACATGGGTTATCTTGAATGTCCCCAGGAACAGAATCATCAGGGACTATCTCCAAAAACCGGCTTGAAGAAACGCCTCGAATGTGGCAAATCATTTTTAACTTCATGTTAAGATCACCCAAGAGTCTTTGGAAGACAGAATCCTTTTTGCGTCTGTGGGCATGTGTAGGCTTAAATGTGCTTCCTGAACCTCCCTACCAGGACAAGAGGGCACAGCCCTTCTGTTTTGGAACATAGCCACCTAACAAAGCTCAGAGGGCAGCCTGACGGTGGCTCAGGGGATCCTCTGAAGCCTGCTTCCACAGGCTGTGTCTCCGGTCCGTCACGGGGCCTGGGGCCCCAGTCAGACCCCAGGGCCACTGCCTTACACAGCACCCCCCCCAACAGTGTGCCTGCCCGTGAATTTCCCGTGCAGAATATCATGATGCTATATTCATCCTTCCTCTTGGCTGATGTTGACTCACTAGATGATAAAGCCACTCTTCAATCTCTATTTTGGGTAGACTTTGCACTTTGGGGGAGCTGGTAACACACCTTTCCTAATATAAACGTACAGGCGAGGCCATTAAATGCAGCTCTCTGACGGAGCCTAAAGTTTCAATTGGGTCAATGTCTTATCCACCACATCACATAACCAATTTGAAAAGGAAATTTGCAAAGTTCGCTCTGGCTTTAGCTTTTAAGCCTTCTCTTCCCGGGCTTGTTTTTGTACTAGAAGCATGCTGCCATCCCAAATGAGGACTGGGGACAGGCTGGAGGTGAATGGGGGACAAGGGAGGGAGCCATCCTGCTTTTCAGTTGTCTTTATTAAAAGCTGATCTCGAAACTTTATGGTGAATTTTCAGAACACCAGGCATCTCTATAAATAAACAGAAGCATATATCTACTTCCCCAGCCAAAAGATTTCTGGATTACCTACAGTTTCACACACCCGGTGCTCCAGCGTCCTAGGACTGGAAGGCCTGAAGTTCTCTGAGTGGAAATCTCCCTGTATCTCTTTGTCCGGTGACCTGGGGCCCAGCGGCTTGGCCTGAGTGGGCTCTGCTCTTCCTAGCCCAAGAACCACAGCGGCATTCTTCAGGTCTGGTTCCTTCCCTTAATTTGCTGCCTGTGTCAGTGGCACACTTTTGGGACAGGTCCTGGGCCATGCTGGGGCTCGGCTCCGAGTCAGGAACTGATCTGGCTATGCCCCAGCTTCTACCCTTTATGTGTTGCAGACTGAAGGCCACACTGCTTCCGCCCTAGAAGGAAAATGCCCTCACTGCCAATAAGCTTTAACATTCCAGACCCTTCTAATTCAGTCCAACTTGTCTCTCTGGGCTCATCCAACACCACATATGTTTGTTCTTTCATTCATTCATTCATTCATTCACTCATTCAAGAGCATCCCCTGAGGGACCTTCTGTGAGTCAAACACTGTACTCGGCACCAGAGACTCTAAGTGGGGGTCGGG
Source organism: Ursus maritimus (assembly GCF_017311325.1). Taxonomy (NCBI): domain Eukaryota; kingdom Metazoa; phylum Chordata; class Mammalia; order Carnivora; family Ursidae; genus Ursus; species Ursus maritimus. The sequence continues at coordinate 14,343,335 of NW_024425563.1, read as the reverse complement.
CTGGTCAGACCTATAAACACGTATGCGCAGTGAAGTGTCAGAATGAAGGCTTGGGGCACCCAAGAGGGAGATGTTGATTCTACCTCCCGCAGGGCCCAGCGTGCGTGCCGCCGCCCATGGGAAGCCTTCCCTGGTCACCCTCGGCTGTGTCACTGCCCCGCCCCCTCCTCTGGGCCCTTCTGGGGGGCAGGACAGTAACGAATACGCTCCATGATGGCCCCCATAAGAACAAAGAGTCCTTGAGATCAGGAACAATGTTTTTGCTCAGCTCCGTGCTCTCTGTTGCAAATGGCATGGTGGCTTGTACAGAGCAAGTGCTCTGTGCGGGTTAATTATTGATTTCAATACACCTAATGGTAAATCTTAGAATCAGAGTCAATAGCAAATGTGCTGAACACAGAACACTGAATGTTACTGAAGAATTTCAGTTTTAATTTTAACAAAGGGTATGAGTAGTAAGTTACCCCCATTCTCTATTCACTCCCCGATCCATGTGTCAAGTCTATCGCCAGGCACCCCTCACCAGCACCTGGAGGAAATACTAGTCCCCTGGACCCTTAAACTCGCAAACCTCAAGCAATAAGGGGGGGGTCTAATAATTAGACCCTCCTGCCCTAAACTAAACAAAATTCTGGCTAAAACCGCTCACCTTTGTGCTCAATAATGTTCTGAGGCAGTTTTGGGGCCTGTGGATGGGTGAGTGGGTGGCAAAATAATGTAGATATGAGATGAAACAAAGTTCCCCACAGAAAGGGCAAAGATCTCTGGGGAGAACCAGGCCTAGCGTCCTTCCTGGCCAAGCCCTGGAAAGCTGAGTTTGGGCACACCCAGGGTAAGTCTGCCCTTGTTCCTGAGCACCCCCAACCTGCTGTAAGGTGCTGCCAAGGTCAGCAAACATAGATGGCCTCTGAGGCCTGGAAGGAGAAGTCCAGTGGGCCACCAAGTGTGCAGGTATGCATGCACGTACACACACCCACACCCACACCCACACCCACACACATGCGCTCTGCCTCTCACTGCCCCAGAAGCCTGGCCAGATCCAGCCTGGTGAGGTCTTGCTCCTTCTTGACCAGGTGAGTCTGGCGCTAATGACTCTTTCACGCTCAAGATGCCCCCCCTCCCCCTTGCATCCTCTTGGCTCCGCAGGCTTCTCAAGCTTCTCCACACCCATCCTTCCCAGCTCCTGTCCTTATGGCAACCGCTAACTGGGAATGACTGTCAAGCACATGATAACTTGACCTCTGAATGTCAGCAGCAGCCGAGGGGCAACCAGACACTGGAAGACACAGAGAGGTCTGAAAGAACTGGCTTCGTACTCTCACCTCTAAAGTCTGGCTCAGATGTTAAGGGCCAGGAGGCAGAAGCTGATGGCTCCTGTCTGGTTCTCTCCCAAGGGCTTTCCTGGGGGGTCTGATCCCAGTTACAGGTAAATATCTCAGAGGGATGGGCCCTTATTTATTTTCAACCGTGGCCTACAATTTTAGCATCAAATGCTTCCCTGCCTAACGTGGTATGGGATAATATTTGTGTATCAATCATATGTCTCTGGTGACTACTATTTTTAACATCAGAGATGAATTCCCATGTAAAATTACTCTCCCTCTTACCACCTCCCACTCAACCAACACCCAGACAGCAAACTTAAAAATACTAACATTCATTACAAGGAGAATTCTGCCTATGTATATGTATTTAACGTTACCAGTACAGAACCTGGAAAAAAAAGGGAGTGAAAAGGACCATTAACTCATAAGACTTTGGGGGTACTTTCAGGAGCTTATGTATACTAAAATATATCACAATTTTATTTCCAGTTTAATTACGAGCTCATGTCTTATGGCATCACTGACAACTCAAACCCTAATATTCCCAAGGCATGTGAAGAGAAATTCTCCAAATGAAAACGTTCCTAATTGCCAGTTGGCGATCCAGAACAATACCTAAAGGTTAATTTTGTTACAGCTTGGAGGTGCCTGTTGAGCACTCTGAATCCTGCAGTCTCCTCCCCAAGAGCTGTCAGGGAGGCCTGCTCTGCTATGGGGGGGACTCTTACCAAACCAGACACATGCAATCAGACAAAAGTAGTTTGCATTTTGTTGGTGTTAATGGGACCGCCTAATTCAATGACCACAATAAAGTTCAAGGGCAAAAGAGAACCCTGAAGTTCTCAGCATTAAGATTTAGCTAGTTTAAGTGCATCATATTGAAGTTACTTATGTTATATATTCTCCTATGAGAAAGAATCGGCTTGCTATCCAACTTGGAATGAAAATAAATATTTCCTGTGAAATAGCCCAGAATTATTTTCACACAACATCATTTATACATATTAGCTAAACTGGTAAAGGCACCTAGTACTCTGCCTGCTACGGGGGAGCTGCTCCGAAGGGTTTCTCACCTAATGAGTCCAGATGGGATTCCTCCCCCGTACAGACCTGCCCACCTCTGCCTGTCACCAGCTTCCCGCTGGCCCGAGGGTAATATTTGACCTCACATTTAATCGTGTGGCTCAGAACTTCAAAATTACAGCTTGGATGTTGCCAGACAAGAGTCAGGACTAATTGGGGTCTAGAGATTTCTAACTCTGAAATTAGAAAAAAAGGAGGAGTAGGACAGAGTCCAGAGAAATGAGTTAGTAACCCTGGGAGACAGAGCGGCCCTGACAGGGACAGAGACCGAGATGGCAGAGGAGCACATGGAGGCCCAATGCCAGGTACCCAAGGAACAGGGAACAGCACAAACGACAGATTTTAAAGGGATGGCAGGCAAGTGCTTGGGAAGGAGCTGTGCCCAGAGCACTCCAGAGCACCGCAGAACACCTGTTGGCTGGCATGAAGGAACAGGGACCACATCAGCCCACGGTCCACTTGCTAGAAAACACCTGCCTGTGTTTCGTGTCATAAGCACTAGACACGGAGTCAGGGGAGCTGGTCCTGCTCACTGGGTAGGGGAGGGGCACCTAGCAGGCTCCCTACCAGTCAGGCGTCTGAACCTGGCCAGTCTGCCTCACAGGCCTACAAATGGCATCTCCTCAGCACCTGGCCATGGGCCTGGACCTCGTATGTGTTCGGCATAAGGGTGTCAAACAGGATTCGCCCTGAAGGAGGTGGGATTAGGTCATTGCCAAACTTGCTTTTGGTGCCCTAATGCTGGGAATCTGTGGGAAAGGTCCGCCTGAGACAAAAAGAAAACTCCCCTCCTTGTTATCCCAGCCTGGTACTGGCTATATACGGGGTTAGAGGCAGAGCCTGGCTTACATGTCCCTATAGTTCCAGAGTTTCTATTATGCAAACATCTGGCACCGTCGCTGATAAACCCAGCACCCAGTAACATGGCAGTGCTGGTAATTTAGCACTCAGATGAGCCCTTTGCCATTAGAATTGATAAACTTCAGCGTTCATGTCTGTGGAGGGAGCTCCAAGGAACTCACGTTCTCTTTTTATACAATAAGCCTACAACAGGAGATCTACGATGTCACTGAGGCTGATTCTTTTGAGGTTTTGAGGGTTTTTTCTCCCTACTAGTATTATGTTGTCTGGAATCATTTAAACTCTGACCTGGCACTACTGTATGGAACACGATTTATGCGTGACGAACTGGACTAAAAGGGAAGCCCAGTGGTGGGACAGCTGGCTGGGGCAGGGGACTGGCTGGCTTGACTCCTTCCTGGCTATCTGTCCGGTGGCCAGGCAGCTTCTCAGTTTCCATATGTGTAAGTGGGGATGAAACGGAGCTGTTGTGATGATTAAACGAAATAGTATACATGACTGTACTCGGTAAGGCATCAAATTACGTATTAAAATCAAATAATGAATTAAGAACTGTGTTTTATGAAACGAGTCCAGAGAGTCTTTAGAAATATACAACGAGGTACACTCGTTTCTCCTTTCAGGGAAGGTATTGAATCTATCATGAGCAGACTGCATAAAAAGGGAAATTAAAAAAAATTCCTATATTCAAAAATAAAACTTATGAAAAGTGAAAGGATTTTAATGCACCAACAGGCATATCTACATACAGACAGTTGCTGTTTTTTAAATTTTAATTAATTATTTATTTTTAAAAGAGTTTATTTATTAGAGAGAGAGAGAGCAAGCGAGCGAGCACCGGTGTGCACAGGCAGATGGGCAAAGCTGACTCCCCACTGGGCATGGAGCCTGACACAGGGCTCGATCTCATGATCCTGAGATCATGACCTGAGCCGAAACCAAGAGTTAGACGCTTTAGCTGACTGAGCCACCCAGGCGTCCCTGTTGTTTTTTTTAGTTCCAATAAGCCAGTGCTCAGAGAAATGACCAATCTGGTAAAATTTCTAATTATAAAGTACCTGAAACAGCACTCTCCTTTTAGTAGAGATATACAAATTTAGTAACGGTCGGAGCTCATTTATTTGGCATCAACAACCGTAAGAATATAATCCAGAACCTGGAAGTAAACCCCAAAAGGCCTTTGAGCACCACAAACAGACATCCTAAAGTCCAGGCACAAAGCTCGCTCGCACTGGCCGTGGGGACGCCTCCTCCAAGAGCCTGCTTCACGCAAACACTGCTCACCAAGGGGAGAGTCACGAAGCGGGCTCTGTGCCCCCTGCACGGTATAGCCACGTCCTAGACACACACAGCAATCCCATTAAGGTGTGCAGGGCAGGTGCTCTCCCTGTGGTGGGGACTCCAGTCCTGGACATTAACAGGAACTGCATCCTCATCTCTAAAATTGGGGGTGGGGGGCAGTCCAAACCACATGAGAGTAATTGCACTTTTATTATCTTCCAACAGAAAATATAAAATGCCAAAAAATCTATGGCACCCACATAATGTTTTTCAATATATTAATCAAAATAGCATCTATATGCATCAGAAAAGAAAGCTGTGTGCATATGTACTAAACACAACTCAGCCTACACACATTATGTGGATGGAGCACACAGAAATTCTCCTCGTGTGTGACAAATGCCTAGGCAGGGAGGCGGGGACCAGGGGTTCACACTTTTAACATTCCAGGAGTTAATGACTCGCTCAGGGTCACATGTCCAGCCCAAAGCTAGAACCAGATCCTCCGGCTGGTGTGCACTATTTTTTCACGACCTCTAACAAGTTTGGTGACTTGACTCTGCAGTCCTGAGCAGGCTGGAACATCACGTTGAGATGGGGGACAAGGCTGGCACCCTGACAGCAGTGGGCACAGACGGCTGAACCCTGACATCACCAGAGACCAACTGCTCTGGGGAAATATGACAGATCTGGAGGCAGAAAGACCCAGCTCTATCCCTTCGTGGTTATGGGATCGTGGGCAATTTCCTTAACCTCTCTGAGTCTGCCTCCCCATTGATAAAACAGGCAAAATATTTAGCTGCAAGAGTCGTGCAGAATAGAGATGATGTGTGTGTGTGTGTGTGTATGTATACACACACACACACACACATATATATATATAGTTCCTGGCACATAATAGGCACTTAATACATGGCAGCTCTATTTATTATTTTAAGAATTCAACGAACAGAGATAACAAGAGCCTTTTCACTTTGGAGCAAAGAGAATTAAACGTCTGAATAGAATGCGTAAGTGCATTTCTATAGATGGGCACATTTTAGCATACCCGTAATGATAACCCTGAGGGACGAAGAAAGTGGGAGAGAGAACACCCCTTGGTAGGAGCGTGTTTTTGGGAATCAGACACGTCTGGTTCAAATCCCAGCAGCTACTTACTACTAGCCTTGTGCCACTTGGCAATTGGTTTCTTGAGATCTGATTTTTTCATCTACTAAGTAGGGATGATAATGGCTGTCACGAGGATTAAATGTAGGCCCGTGGCCGTTAGCAGGTGGATCGCTAAATGCCAGTGCTGTTCACCCTTCGTCCTCTACTCTCTATCAGAAGGCAGTGGGTGCTACGGTGTCTTCTGGTTAGATTTCTGTCCAGAAAAATGGTGTTGAAATGGATAAGTTGAAGTATGGTGTTTAAATGGATAAGTTCGGTGCTGAAATGGGTACGTTTCAATCACTCGCACAATGTATACACATAGGATATTCTTTATTCTCCAATACTGTGACTCATGTGACTATTTCTAAAAATAGCTGCATTTATCAGAGTATTAAAATAGAGTATTCAGCATGCAGTTGACACTCAATAAATAGTGCTGCAAATGGAAGACACGAAAAGGGTTATAATCTAATTCTAAAATCGAGAAAATTCTACGTGCACGAAGGGTATGGTCTTTCCATGGAGTAATTAATTCTAAACTAAGACAAAGTCTGAAATTGAAAAAGCAGGAACATACTCCCCCTCCCCCCCAGCATTCAATAAGTAATCAAGAACAGTTAAATCTAAATATTCTCCATTATTCAGCACTTTGGGTTTCTTCGGTCTTCTGACCTGGCTGAAGTAGACTCTTTAATGTCAAGTTAACAGGAATGATCCGATCTTCCTGACTCAAAAAACTATGTTTGGTTAGACCTGTCCCCTCTAGCTCTCCCAGTCATGCTGCACGCTCCCAGAGACATGTGCGTTCACATGCTGCACAAGACACAAGGTTATGTGGCTGCGGTTCTGTCACCTGGCCCAGTGAGGAACATCCCCATCTCCACCGCAAAGCTGATGGTGCCTGACAGCGACACATCCCAGTCACACTCAGCTCAGAGCTCCAGAGTGTCCTCTCACAGGGTGGGACCAAAAGGATCACTGAGGGATGGCTCTTGCCCTAGTACAGGACCACCTCCAGTCTCTGGAGCCACACGGAAACTCTGTTCTGGTCTATCTGGATCTCAAAGGGCCACCTGCCCGGGTTCAGTGGTCTGGACAAGCCTACTGTTACCTGCGGGCACAATCGTTCCTGTATGCCCAGTGGCGTCCATGGTCACACAAGAACAGAGACTGACTGTAAGGTGTGAGACAGGAGGTCGTGTCTGCTTTGGTTTGGTGGAAAGATGTCAGATGAGCAGAGGAAGGGGGAGGATGAGGGCTGTGGGGCTGGGGGTGGGGTGGGGAGGAGGGCAACGCTCCCATGACAGCCCTGGGGGAAGGTGACGGAATCACGTATGGGGAGGGGCGCTGCTGCAGCCACATGAGAAATTCCCTGCAAAACTGAATGATTTTTTTATCTGCCTCAGATGACAGTTACAGTATAAAAATTCACAGGTTCGTCCCATTTTATATGGCCTGCCACGTTGACCGGCATTTCTCCTAGCTAGCTGCTCCTCGACACACCCCTGCCTCTGACTGCGAGGTTCGCCATTTTGTCAAGAAAACAAAATGCCTGTCTATAGCTCAGCGCTTGGACTTCACTCACAAACACCATCTCCATGAAAACCTAATAAAAAAGCAATAAAAGTGAAATATAGTTTATTAATATTCATACTGTCTCCCACTGCCAGCAGTCACACGTGTTCGATCATTAAGGAGGAGGCTGCTCGCAGCCTGGTTTCCAGCGCACAGCAGTCCCCGTCATCAAAGTGGCCATCACAGTGGGCAGCGCCAATGTGGACGGGAAGGCCTACATATAACCACACGACCACTGACAGGTCCGGGGCCACCTTTCATCCCCCGCTAGGTGGGTGGTCTTGGGGGATTCTCCACACCACCTCCTGGGGCCACCCAGCCATGCAATGGGGCTGATAATGCCAACCCAATTACCTGACATCCGTGCAACAAGGGAGAAAAACGTCTGTATCTGTGGCACAGAAATGGCTATATTTGAGCTGGAGGACATTGAAAAGTTTTCCAAGAGGCCAGAGGAAAGCGAAGACCCAGAATACACTGCAGCTGTTTGAGACAACCAGCACAAATTTCCAGGAAGAGAAAGAACACACGCTCAAGGGAAAAACTTAGGGAAGGGAGATTTACAAATAGTCACAAAATACACCCTGCAAAAGATGTTTTGGACAAATTACCCAAAATTATGGGGAAGTTTGACTGGGGAATAAAATGGCTACAGACACAGAGTTTAATGAAATCTTGGCCCCCTTAATACAGCTTTGCTGTGATCCCCATGATTTCTCGTTCTCGTGGAGGGCAAGGGTCTCCTTGTGCTCACCACGGTGCACCTCCCCGCGTATCGCGGGCGTCTGAGAAATGCTTCCTGGATGAAGGGGAAAGACAAGGAATGACAAATCAAGATTTGGAGCAGATTTGGGAGAACTGGCCAGAAGGGGACAGCGTATTGCACAGTAAGCGACGCCAAGGCAAGGAGAGGGTCCCTGGAAAGCCACTGATAATGTCAAGTTTGTTGACCTTTGGTTTTCTTGATAGCAGTGGGGAAAGAAGACAGCATGTAAACACACATGTGGTGATACACCAATTTCCTTCTCATCTAAAGGCCCGTGAGAATAAAATATCACTCTCCATGTGGAATCCAGGGGTGGGGGAGGGGGGAATGCAAGAGTCTTTATTGATTAGGGAAGACAGCTGATGGAAGACCAAACAAAACCCGGGTACTCTGCACTTGCCCCACAGGGCAGTGCAGAGAAAGTGCGCGACACCAGGGGGCACCAGGAGGAGGTCCCACACAAGACTGAAGGGAGCCCCCGAGCTCTGTGGACTCAACACCCCACCGTCGACACGCCGTCACAGCCTTCTCCTCTTCAGAGAGGCTACGCTTTCCTGCAGCTTCCACGGGCCCTGCATGTGCGCGTTTCACCTCGTCCTCACATTCACAAGCCGTCGTGAGCATCCCCAGGGCAGGGCCCGCAGAGCCGAGGCACAGGACGGTTTAGTAACCTGCCCACGAACACAGAGTCAGGAAGCGGCAGAACTGGGGCTTTATTTCAGGGTTGCCAACTCTAAAATCAGTCCTACTGTATACTTGAGGAATACTAAAATATCATCAACAAAGGTCTTTTTCTCCCAGGCAAGGATCAGACCCCTTTATAAGACAGAGAGAGAGAGAGAGAGAGAATGAGAGTGAAAGCGAGCGGGGAGAGAGAGAGAAAGAAAGAGAGAGAGAAACACAGAGAGAGGGAGAGAGAGAGAAAGAGGGGAAAAGAGAGAGAGAGGAACAGAGGGAGACAGAGGGGGGAGAGAAGGAGAAAGAAAGAGTGAGAGAGAGAGAGAAACAGAGGGAGAGAGAGGGAGAGAGGGAGAAGAAGGGAGAGAGACGCAAGCGCGCGCGCACACACACACACACACACACACACACACACACACACACACAGACTCTGGGAACTCCCGGCTCACTGTGCAGATGGCGCCTGGCCTTCAGGTAATATCACGTTTACGGGGGCAACAACAAACTTCACTTTCACATGCCAGGGTGCCTGGGAGGGCCCCAAAGACAGCTAGGATAAAGCCGTTTCTTTTCTTCCCAAGTCAATGAAAAAAAAGAAAACCCCTAATTTAGTGTTTCAACCTAGCACCAGAAAAATATAAATCATCCTCAAAATTCTGCTTTTGTAGGGGTTTTTAGATCCATTCCTATAACTACTACACAAATACAGCTCTCAAAACTACTCTTATTCTAGCTGGCATTTTTAACAATTCTAGGGCCCATGTACAAATAAACTCAGAAGGGCCTAAATCTCCGTTCGCAGTAAAAGCTCATCCCATCCCAAATTCTCAGCTTGCAAAAGTTCTTTCTTCTTTTTAAACGTTTAATTTATTGAAGTGAAATCCACAGAACGTAAAATGAACCATTTCAGGGGGTGCCTGGGTGGCAGAGCGGTTAAGCGTCTGCCTTCGGCTCAGGGCGTGATCCCAGCGATCTGCGATCGAGCCCCACATCAGGCTCTTCCGCTAGGAGCCTGCTTCTTCCTCTCCCACTCCCCCTGCTTGTGTCCCTCTCTCGCTGGCTGTCTCTATCTCTGTCAAATAAATAAATAAATAAAATCTTTAAAAAAAAAAATGAACCATTTCAAGGCAAACCATTTGGTGGCATCTAGTAACCTCACAACACTATGCAACCATCATCTCTATCTAGTTCCGGAACATTCCCATGGCTCAGAAATAAAACCACATTCCCACTAGCAGTGCCTCCCCCTCCCACCCCCTGGCCCCTGGCAACCACCAGTCTGCATTCTGTCTGGATAAATTCATCAACTCCAAGCATGTCATAGAAAGGGACTCAAACAACACGTGTCGTGTGTCTGGCTCCTTTAGCCCGTTTGAGAGGGTCATCTCCACGTAGCATGTATCAGTATGGCTGAGCCTGGAACAACACAGGCTTGAACTGCGTGGCTTCCCTTATGTGTGGATTTTTTCCATAAAGTATAGCACCATAAATGTATTTTCTCTTCCTTATGATTTGCTTAATAACATTTTCTTTGCCCTAGTTTATTATAAGAATATAGTATATAATACGTACAACATGTAAATTATGCATTGGCTGTTCATGTTATCGGTAAGGCTTCGGTCAACAGCCGGCTTTTTTTTTTTTTTTTTAGAGGAAGAGGGAGAGAGAGAATCCCAAGCAGACTGCACACCCAGTGTGAAGCCCAACCCAGGGGTTGATCTTACAACACTGAGCCGAAATCAAGAGTAGGATGCTCACCTGGCCGAGCCACCCAGGTACCCCAACAGTAGGCTTTTAGTAGTTAAGTTTTTTGGGAGCTGAAAGTTATATGTGGATTTCTGACTGCAGGGGGTGGTCAGTGCCCCTAACCACACACTGTTCAAAGGGTCAATTGCACTCTACTCCTTTTTACGGCTGAATGACACTCCGTTGTATAGATGGACCACAATATGTTCATACACTCGCCCACTGCTGGACATTTGGGCTGTTGCACCTTTTGGCTGTTGAATAATACTTCTACGAACATAATGTACAAGTTATCTGAGTCCCTGCTTTCAACTCTCTCAGGTGCACACCTCGAAGTGGGACCGCGGGGATCACACACCTCGAAGTGGGACCGCGGGGATCGTACACCAGCAACGTATGAAGGTTCCTGAAAAAGCTCTTTTAAACATACCTAAATTATTTAAAAAAAAAAATTCGAAATGATTTCCATTAATGCTGACCTTTGCAGCTCATGAAAGGCTTAGGGGATTTATAGAACAGCTTTCCTTTAACAGGCCTTGTGGAGTCTCTAATCCTCAACTCCCCCGATCAAGTATGGAGAATATGTTAATCACCAGAAGGGAAACCCAGGGCATTCACAGTCTAGCTGGCTCCCCAAGACGAACACCCAGGACAAATTATAAAACAAATGTAGGTCCAAAAGCTCCCTCAAATGCAAGAAGCAAGGCATAAAACACAGATGTTTAAATGCAAAGAGAATTTACAACAGACAAGGGAGAGATGCATGGGGAGCAGAGTGGCCCCGGAAAGACGAATAGGGAAATGAAACGTGAGGAGGTCCTTTAAGAACAGTTATAATAAATAAGAAAAACAATAACTGCGTGGAGCACTTAGCGCCACAGCCCGCCTCAATCAGCTCCAACGGCCTGCCTCACGGACAAGGGCGCCCAGCTCTGTTAATGCGGGGTAGCTGGGCGGCGAGCGCCCTGTTCGGGAGACAGCAAAGAGCCGGGGTCCCCCACCTCGCTCGCCAGCACTGGCACTATCTCATTTCCCAAGGGCGGCGGGGAGCATATCTCCTGCGGAAGAGCTCCCCTCCTACCTGCTAGGAAAGGCAGTGTTGGCATGTTTCCTTAGAAATGTTCAATTTCTGCGGCAAAACAAACCTGGCAATTTGCATGCTGTGCAGGCAAAATTGAAAGTATTTAAGTGTGGTGAGTCTTGCTTGCTAGATGGAAAGAGGGACAACATGAATATGTACAAAGCCCCTCCTGCCTCCTCTGTGGTACCTGGAGAACACACCACACTTGAGCTGCATGGGCCTTCCTTCCAGGGCGAGAAGTGAGAGTGCAAGGAGGACTTTCACCGGAGAGCAGGTGGGCGTGAGGGCGGGCAGGGCAGGGGCCGGGGGTGGTGTGCGGGTCCCTCCGCGGGCAGACGCCTACAGCGCCAGAACTTCAGCATCGCAGCTAGCCGCATCCACCCCGTCCTCATTCTCAGGCTCAGCTCCTGGGGCGAAGGCTGGCGCGTGCCTGAGCCCACCGCGGGCTGATGCGCGGATGGTGGCACCCCCTCCAGACACGCGTGTGCATGTGCGTGGCGGCTGTGTGCCCGTGCCGTCTGGCCTCTGACCTGCACATGTTCACGTCACGGTGGGTGCGGACACTGCCCTGTCCGGAGTGTCAAGGACATCATGTTTCACCACCACCAGGACAGGGACGGGAGTAACAAACAAAACCCAAACAGCACGTAAATGTACAGTGTCTGTGCAGAAGCAAGCATTCTGCTCGGGACCCCCAACGTGACAGGGAAAGGAATCGTGGCTCCTCAGCACTCTCTAGAGGACAGGATGCCTGTCTGTATGAGGGTGCAGAGGGCAGGAGGACAGACAGGAGACAGCTCACCTCAAACATACTCCTGAGCCTCCCCCCTCCCCCCAGAGCCGCTGGACACTGTCCTGCTGCATTCCTCGGGGTTCTACGATGCAAGCCTGGAGGTCCTCAGCACCCCTGGCTTTCTGCAGTGGGGCAGGAATCATCATACGGGCTGCACGGTGGCTTGGTCACCAATACATGGGTGGCCCCAGGCGAGGCACTGACCACACAGTGATGCTAGGCTGTCTGAGCTACCTTCAGAGTTACTATGATAATGGTCACACAAAGCCACGCTCCTGGAACACTCAGAAAACATGAATGACCATCATAACCAAAAGCCTGGGCAAATACAAATTGTTAACTTGCCCCTCAGAGAGAAGAGTCTGACCCACTCGGCACTTGGGCTAATTTCTTTGGTGCCTTTCATTCCTGAGGCTTTCTTCCAAATGTGTGTGCTCGTATGAGATGTTCTTTCCGAGGAAGCCACGGCAGCCTCCCCAAAGCCAAGGGCAGTGTCCCCTCGGTGTCCATGGGGTCTTGCACATAGTACACATTCAATACCGTGTGCCGAACGGAGCTTATAAAGTAAAGCAATGAGATGAAAATGTGCGCCTTTCCATACAAACCATGACACAGAATATAGACATGAGAAGTTGGGAAAAAACTTTAAATGGCACATTTCTCAGAGAAATCTATCTTCAAGCTCACAGTTTCTGTCGGTGCCAGCAGAAAACTTGCTTGGATCTGTATGGCCCCCAACTGAGAGTCGCACACAAATACGTTTCTTACCGGGGGCGGGGGTGGGGGGAGGCCTGACATAGGACAGGAAAGCAATCGACTGGCGACATTCAGAAAGCGGACCTCTCGCCTGTGTTCCCCACCCCCCGCCCCCGTCTAAGTATGTGATGTCTGGAGACTTCCCATCGCTGCTGGTATGTCCACCTGGCTTAGCTTAGGAGAACCCCGGGAACACAGGTAGAGGGCACGGAAGGAAAAGGAAGAGCCAGGAAAGTGAGAATTAGTAACCCACCTGCGCAAGCCCCGGAGGAGCTGGGCAGGGCTTCGACACAGCACCACACACTGCAGAGACTTTTACGGTTCTCAAGGCCTTCATGGAACATCTCGGGATCCAGAAGCTAAGGAAATGGCTAAGACATTCGTCCTGAGTCACACAGTTGGTGGGATGCTGGGACCCAGGTGCCTGTCCCCATGTCACCTCCCTAGCTTGAACCAGTGCTGGCTAGTGGTTTCAGCTCACCGTGAAACCGGCTAATAACATCAGCCCTCCTTCTTCCACAGGGTCGAAGAGCCAGACCCCGGCCCCAGGAAGTGTACAGTTTCCTTGAAAATCAAATGGATAGATGACTAACAAGACGGATCACACTAAATCCAAAATTTTTGAGGAGGGAGAGATCACTTCTGGTCATGGCATATCTGGCCCTTGAGTTTCACAAGGGGAGTGGGGCAGGGGGGTCCGGGGGTCTGGGTGGGATGGAGGGCAGGGGAGTTATCCAAAGCAAAGACGGCAGTGTGGGCTCCTGGCGGGCACTGAGGCTACAAGGGTTGAGACGAGGGCTGGGGCCCTTGGAATAGGCCTTTGAATTCCAGGTTAGGATCTGGAATATGGGAGCCAGAGCAGGGAACAGAGGAAGGGCACAGAATTAAGGAAGGAGATTTGGGGAGTATCTTCTGAGAAAGAAAAGGGAATACTTAAGAGCAAGGAAGGACATCTCAATGCTCCCAGGAACTAATGCAGAGACAGCAGCCTGAGCAGCACAACAGCGACCAGGCAAACAGAGCTGGTGAGGTCGTGAACTCAAATCTGCAAACTGACGGACCTCTCACTGCCAGGACAGCCAGACCAGAAGACCTGTGTCTTAAACTGGCTGCTCTGGCTGCAGAGGACACAGTGACATGACGTTCACTTGCTGGTGACCCGCTTGCTTCTTCCAAAGGAGGAAGTGAAAAGCTCCTGTCAGTGGGGAGGGAGAAGAAGGAACGTGGCTCTGTGCCCAGCATGTGGCCTTGGGCCATGGCCCAGTTATTGGGGTACATGACCCAGGTCCTGCTGCCAGAACTGGCCTCGTCATGCCTGGGATGACTGCTGGGGACAGGGGCCCCTCTCCAAGGTCCGTCACTCAGACGCAGACGAGATAGCCCACTCCATCCAAGATGGCATATGGGCACCCGCTCTCTGTGGGGGACAAAAGAACTTTCCTGCAAAACAAGCTACTTCTCTGTAATATGCATGAAAATCTCCTCACCTGGGAAGCCTGCCATCGGGAAAAGCTGGTTTGGGGAAAATGGCTTGTTTCACACACGGGTGTGCTGGCCATGGCCACAATAATGGGACAGCCCAGGGCAGGACCCTGCAGGCACAATAAAGCTGGGCAACCAAACTCCACAAAGACTTATCTTCTTGGACTTTGAGACTTCAGAGGGAACAGTGTGTCACTCCTCTGTTCCTAGTGGTCACTGTCCTTAAGTTTTAGAGGACACGTCCATGACCTATACACGAAGCAGCACGTAGAATAAAGAGCGTGATAGAGGGGCTTCCGTCACCAGCAGCTGTCTATTCCCCAGAGTCGTTTCCATGGGTTCCCCCATCCGGCCATTTCCAGAAATGACTGTTACCCTGCTGGCCATCCTGTCACAGGATGAACGAATTTATCTCTTTTGCCCCAACGCAGCACGACACAACAAAAACAGGAAGGAAAACCAGGCAAGATAAGGTTGAAGGGTTTAATATTATCAACAATTTCCTTAGAGGTCTTCAAGGGTAAACAGATTTAAAATTTTTATTTCAAAATTTTTTATTTAATTTTTTGGTGTAAGTTCTCTGAGTTTTAGCCCACGTATGGATTTGCAGCCCACCGCCACAACCAGGACGCACGGCTCTCCCATCGCCCTAACACCGCCCTGCTGCTGCTCAGGGCGAACATTCCACGTTCACGAGTGAGAGCATCGGGGCTCAGGGC
Organism: Ursus maritimus; assembly: GCF_017311325.1. Classification (NCBI taxonomy): domain Eukaryota; kingdom Metazoa; phylum Chordata; class Mammalia; order Carnivora; family Ursidae; genus Ursus; species Ursus maritimus. The sequence goes on along the minus strand of NW_024425563.1, from coordinate 14,328,037 downwards.
CAGGTCTATTTATATTCTGGGGGGCCACACTTAGTGCATTTTTATTTGCCAACAGAAGTTCCAACTGACAAAAAGAAGAGCTAGAACTCCTTCACTGGAGGTCAGTGGATGACAGAGAGGCAACACCAACAGCTTGTCCCTTGTGTTGTGGCCAAAACACTTCGATTTTATAGTCCACGTTTACATAAATAAGGTTGTGAGACTAATGAGTACACGTCCCCAGTCACACCAAACAGGACCAGAGGGGGCTCCAAATATGGGGGAATCCCATGGACCAGCCCACCTGCTGCCACTGGGCATGCACCCCCAACACACCCACACACCAACAGTCACACATCCAACACACGAACACACACTCACACGTACAACACACACAACACATACTCATACAGGCCAACACACACCCACACCAACACACACTCACACTCAATACTCACAACACACACCCACACCAACATACTCACATTTCCAATATCCACACATACCCACACTAACACACACCAATACTCACATACAATACACACACAAACCCACACCAACACACACTCACATATCTAACACACATAATACACACTTACACATACCAACACCAACACCAGTACTCACAAATACCAAACATATTCAACACACACCAACATACACTCACATACCCAACACCCACACCAAAACACACTCACACGCCCAAGACATGCACACCCATACCAACACACGCTCACACAACACGCACACACACGCCTTCAGGGGGTCTCTGAACAGTCTCTCACATCATCCAGTCTTGGCTCCTGACCTTTCTGACATGGGCAGAGATGGGGAATGGATGCAGAAATCACGGCATGTGTTAGAAGCAATCTAACTTTGTGGGGCCTCCAGTGCGCCGTCCCCCAGTCTCTGGGGCTTGTGTCCAGCCTGATGGGTGCAGGACTTCGCAGCCATCCTCGGGTTCACCAGAGCAGCAGGAGGGCAGCAGCCCATGCTCTCCAGTCAGGAACAGCACCGCCCGCCTTTCTTGCCACACCAACGCAGTTCTGTCACCTCTCCCTCCCAACTCAAGAGGGAGAGTTGTCACTCCTCTCCTCAAATGCTGACCCCCTCACTGTGGAGCTGGACCCTGTCCCTTCCTGACGCCAGAGGAAACCCACCAAACACGCTCCCAGCACACAGACCCTCGCACCAACCGACGGTAAAAGCACAGTGCTGGGCCTCCACGTCCACAGAGATGAAAAAGAAACCGTCCATGATCCCCAGAAGCTTGGGAATACTGGGGATGTCAACAGCTAACGACACACAGACCAAATTAAATAAATGCTAAACCAGGGGACGTAACTGCGAAGGGAGCCCAAGGGAAAAAGCACGATGGTCAGGACAGAGGCGCCCCGGGCCAGGCAAGGTACACACAGGCAAGTCGACGCATGCCGCTCCCTCAACGAGTCCCTGTAACAGCTTCTGCAACTGCTGCGATTTTTTCCTTGTACGAGCACAGGTCAAGGAGCCTCAGAGAGGTGTGGGAACTTGCCTAAAGTCACACAGCTCTAAGGTAGCAGGGCTGGAATTCAGAGCCAGGTCTGTTGTCACATACAGTAACGATGAGAAGAATAATGACAATGACAGCAGCAGGAGTGGTAAAAGCATGAGCAGCTCACATTTACTGAGAGCTTTGCACGTGCCGAGCACATGGGGAGCAGCGGACCAGCCGCCCCTCTCTCCGCAGGAAATCTTTGTTCACTCAGCCCATGGGTCTGAAGACAAAGTTAAGGGAGTCCTGTCTAGCAGGTGTGTAAAGGCCCCCAGACAGACAGGCAGATAAGAGGTTAGAGGCCCAGAGGACGGCACCGTCTCACACCCTCAAGGCTCTCCAGTCAGATCGTGTTGTGCTAGGCCCCTGCTCCGTGCTGGGGGAGTCACTTCTAATTTTCTGTGAAGGTATAATGGGACATGACAGATGTTGGCTGATTTCAGGGAACTAATCTGTTAAAAGCCGAGTCAGCTGTCTTCAGGTTTTAAATTGAAATCTCACAGGTGGGAAGGCAAGATGGGAGTGAATGTTTCTGGTGAGATGTGGATGCTCTCAAAGGGCTGCTACTGGGCTCCTGTTATGATCTGGGTTAGGAGATGCCAGACGCCGCGGGCCCCTTAGGCGACCAGTGAAAGGCCGCAAGAAACTGCACACGTGGGGGCATCTGCCGTGTGGCAGTGTGAGCTGGGCCACCGATGCCATTCATTCATTCACTCGGCCGGTTAGCCACTCACTCATTCAACAGAGGGGCCACAGGGAAATGTGCGGCACACCTACTGAGCGTGCGCGGAGAACACAGGAAGAACAGCAGTCCCCGCCACCTCCCGCTACTGCTTCTCTAACAAGCTCCTACTTCAGGCCCCTGGCCCGGCCCCTGCCCAGGTATTCTCTCCCGGAGCCCAGCCCATCACCCTCCTGCAGCTGGCACCTAGCCAGCTACAAAAGGTGCAGGCAAGATTCACGAATTTAAGTTTGGTGGGTTTTTTTGTAATTAATTTTAGCTTTTAAGTCAGATCTTCAACTTCCAAGCAACCCAAGTTTAGAGTTCAGCTCTGAATTCTTAGCCTATATAGTCCTTAAATTCGCCTAAAAAGGCATTTCCCTTTTATTCTCTTTCCATTTAAAAAGACACTGCATGTAAGCGGCGGGGAAGACACAGGTGTCTGGGCAGAGCACTGCAGCACACACCTTGGGGCCCCTCCCTCCGATTTCAAGCCCCGTCATGGCGGACCTCTCTGCGCACCATGTCACCTTGCTTTTCTGCTTCAGCCTCCTCTCAGTCTGCCCCAGCCCACCCGGTCCTCACATCAGTTTGGCCCAAACAAAGGCTCAGGACCCTCAACCTTGGGGGGACCAGAGCCCCAGCCTTCTACCCTTCTGAGGCCCAATCCCAAAGGTCTTCAGTGGAGCCCCTGAAGGTAGAATGGGGTAGCCATAATTTTGGTATCACTTCCCCATTCCCTTGCTCCCGTTTCCTGAGATTTCCCAAAAGGACTCTCTGCACCCAAGCCCTGTCTTGGGCTCGGCTCTGGGAACACCCAACCTAAGACCTTCATTTCCACAATGCCACCATCTCCACCTCTACCTGGGAATGAGGGCCACAGCCCAATACCCAAGACCAAGGGCCCTGACCCTCCATCAGGTTTTAAGCCGACAGAGCCGAGGGAGAAAGGAGACTCCAGGCTTGTATAGCACACTCTCCATTCTCGGTTTAATGAGAGATGTCTACACTGGGCGGATGAGGCCAGCGGAGCCTGGCACACCCAAGCAATGGCTCCCCAAGGACAGCTCATTCCACTACGGACTTAGGGGCAGAACTGCATAGTTGAAGGCACTCCTCCTACTCATTTCTTGAAACCTCAGCACAAAGCACAGTGTCTGGCACATCTTCGGAATTCAAAAAATTACTTGTTCAATGCATAAATTGGAATGATAGCTCCAGACCCAGCTGTGGCTGCAGGGAGAGCCCGGTCGCCACCCGGCAGTAAGCGCTACATCTACCGGAAATCACGCAGAATGACATATGTTGTCATCTCTGCTGCTCATCTGCTTTCTCCCCTCAACCCAACCAGCCCACCTCCTCCTGACCACCCGCTTCCCAGTTCACCGACATGCACACCCTCTCCTATCTCACCAACTATTTTTGGATCTTCCCTGTCACCACCACTGGGGCATAAGGGGTCTGACCACAAGCAAGGCACCAACTGGGCCCCACAGAGGGGCTGTGAGCCACTCAGGTGAATGATCCACAGCTCAAAGCCAGGCTGTCGCCTGCTGTCCTGCTTCTCCCGTCTCAATGGGGCGTGTGGTACCCCCGCGGAGGGGTGGGGAGGTGACAGATTCTGGAAGCCCCGCCATCTAGAGCAACAGTTCTCAAAGGATAAAACCATGATGATGATGATGAAGAGGGCGGGAGGAAACTTCTGGAGGTGATGGATCTGTTTATGGCACAGATTGTGGTGATGGTTTCACACCCATCCGGCTGTACACATTACATACGGACAGCTTTCTGCAGGCCTGTCATACCTCAATAAAGTCCTTCCAACAGCAGAATTAGCTGTAGAGTTTGTTTAAATGTATGTCGCCGGGCCCCACTGCCGGAGAGCCTGCTCATTAGATTTGTTCTGCAACACAGGAATCTCCGTCTTTGAGAGGCGCCTGCGCGATTCTGCAGCAGGAGGATCCTTGGATTACACTGTGGAAACAACTGGTTTATACCCTGAGCCTCAACGTGGTTCCAGTCCCACTGTCCTAAGGTTTCGGGACATGTAGTTGGTATCCCTGCCGCACCACAGAAAACTGGGCCAAGTTCCAGGGCATTAGCACGGCTTCTGCCCCGGGGTCCTCAACCTCTGGGGTTGCTCGGGTTTGCTCATGTGGTCTGTGAAGGTGTGCGTGTGTGTCCTTGCGTGTACATGCCTGTCTGCGGCATGTGTCTGCGTGTCTCCTTGACGTGGTAGCGTCCCTGCTAGGGCTGTGTTGGCTTCTGTCACCAAGGCAGAAGTCTGCAGAAGTCTGGGTCTGCATATGCCATGCACGGGCTTATGCTGTGGTACTGACTTTGTGTGTGTGAGTACTTGCATGTGTATGTGTGTGTGTGTGTGTGTGTGTGTGTGTGTAGGAGGAAAGGGGGCCCTTGGGCAGATACACTCTAGTACACACAAAGCTTCCCATTTTAGCTTCCCACTAAAGAAAATTTTAATTTCAGATTTTTTTTACCATAGAGTTTAAGGTCCTGGAGCCAAGTAAAGGGAAACTGGAGATAACCTAACAGCCAGAGAACTTACTGGTTACTTCTCCTCAGGAAAGCTGCAATCCTAAAAGCTTTCACATATTTATAACTGTCTCCTTGGGTGCATGAGGTTGTCAATGCGTTGAATATTTCACTTAATATCCTCAAGGTGTAACTAGAGCCTTCTGTTGTATCTATCTGCTAGTAATATAAGTAAGTTAAACAGCTAACACCTGCCACGCGATTCCTTTCAGGGATCTTGTCAGTCAAACCTCACTTCTAGTCAGGTACCTTTATACTGGATTACCTGCACAAGTTATGCCATTTTTGTAACTACTTATGTTTATGGCTTTAGGAAGCTGTGCCCCTTCCTGAAGTGACACAGATTGTGGCATTTTGGGATGTGCCAGGCCCCCTGCCCCCTACTGATGGGGAGGAGATCAGGTTAGGCTCCCAGTTTGGGCTAAGGAGGCCAAGCTCAACCTACAGGAGAAAAAACGGTTCCGTGACCACAGGCCGAACCACTAACTCTGAGCAACCATATGACCAAACACAGGCCCTGGTCATAACAGGGTCCAGATGCAGGAGTGACAATGGCTCACACTGACGTTCTCCCAATGACTCAGTGGACACGATTCGCGGGGGACACACAGGGCGTGGACTGGGGCGAAGGCTCCTGACTCTCCTTCCAGAGCCCATCACTCAGTAGCAGGGGTGGGATCTGACACCAGGTTCCAAAGAGACCAGAGCTTCAAAATTGTGCCTCAGAGAAAGCACAGTCAATAAACACAGAAAACTATCCCCTCTAGGCCAATGACGCAGTCACAGTACATGGAAAGTTAAAAGCACTGAAAGTGTTCACATTTCTATTGCTGGGGTGGGCATTATAATCCAGGGCCTCTTCCCTTTATTCTTGAACAACTTCCACGGTCTCCTAGCCTCTGGGTTGCCCCCAATTTTTTTTTTTTTTTTTTTTTTTGCCATTCCAATTGATTAACTTCATTAACATCCTTAACTTCATTAAATTACTCTGTTGTTAAATCCAGGTCCTGACATGACATCTACATTAATATTCTCCCCATCAGACCTCACTCCCCTAAACCCTTACTTTCCAACCCAAGCATTCAACTCCTTCCAGATGTCACCATCTTCCCTTATTTGTGCCAATCCTGGTGGCTCCCAGTCTCCCTCACCCCCATCTGTCATTTCCTGTACGACCCACCTCAAGATTCCTTCAATACGGCTCGTGCTCTATAAATCTTCCCTCTTAACCCATCTGGCAAAATCTTTCATTGACTCTGAATTTCTCTAACTTTTTTCCCCCCCTCCAGGCTCAATGAATATCTACAGAGTGATCAAACATTTGCACTATCAAAACACCAGAATTCTATTCTAGGCGATTTGCGGGTGTCCTTCGATTACCTCAGAGAGACCATAAACTCCTCAAGATTAGAGATCGTCCTTTACCTCCTTCCCTTTCGTAGATCTACCACAGGACACGCAGTAGGCACCCAGTGAATGCCTGATGAATTGAACCGCGTTAAAATAGATCTCCACCCTACCTCAAACAACCACGTAACCAACATGAAGATAATCTCTGCAACCAAAAGAATCAGACAAAAAAAGGTCAGATTATTCTGAAGAAGGAAACTACTGAACATTTTTTATGTCCTAAATTTTTATACCCATTTTTTTTTTTAAGTTTTAGTAATGGTCTTACGTGTTCCAGATTAAGTCTAGACAGAGTATTTTGAATAGCCCAGAGCAGAAACAACAACAACAAAAATCTACACATTTTAATCACTGAATATCCTTTGCCTGAATGGCACATCTTTTTGTTTGTTTTTCCGGAGAGCAGAGCTTAATATTTGGTCTTGTTTTTAGTTTCCTGGTCACACCAATGGTGGAAATACCCCCACATCAATTTACTGCTTGCTCTCCCTCCACCGAAACAAAAACAAAAACAAAAACAAAAACAAAAACCCCCCCATAAAAACTGGCATCAGTGTAGAATCACATAGGGAAATGGCAGGGATTTCCAAGGTGAGGTAACGGGAGTAAAGAGCATTACCTAGGGCTCCATTTCTTGGGGTGTGAGCACGTGAAAGGTGACGCCATTAAGGAAATCTCTTTCTCCCCAGCAGCGTTTTTCAGAGTGGGCTCCAGACCACCTGCACAAGCTCCGTGCAGTTCCTTGCAGTGAAGTCTGTGTGTGTGTGTGTGTGTGTGTGTGTGCGTGCACGCGTGTGTGTGCGCTCATGGGCGCACATGCGTGCACACACGGTGGAGACTTTCTCGGGGGGTGCTCCTCTGGAAATTCTGATTTGGTGGGTCGGGGACAGGACCTCGGTGGAAATGCGTTCTTAACAAGCTTTCCTGGTGATTCTTTTGCACAATACAGTTTGAGAAACCGTGTGATTTGGCACTTAACTATGGAACAGACCTTCAAGTTGGAAGGTCAAGTAGGAAGGGGACACTCATGCATCCGATGTTAAAACCTAAAAAAGGAGCCTTTGTTTTCCTGAAAAACATACTGTCAGGCCTGCCTCTACAGTAATATGCCCCCAACCTCGGCCAACCAAATCCTGGAGTTCTCTCCTTATGACAGCACCCATTTTTCCGTGTACCTCGGGCCAAGGACAGGAACATCTCTCTATGTCATATTGTTTCCATGTCACTTGTCAGGGGAGAGTAAGGTAAGGTATTTCATACTGTCCCATTTAAAATAAGGAGGGACATGTAAGTGTCCTCCCCTTTGAAAGTGAGAGGTCCCAGGGGATAACGCACCCAGCACAGACATGGGGGGACCCAGGGGTACCAGGCCCTATGGGAGGACAGATCCACAGTGTGTTGACTTTCCTACCCCAGGCAGCTCAAACACAGACACGTTCTCTCAAGATGTAGCTGAAAATGTCTTCCTTTTCAGATCAACAATGGACAACTGTAGAGATTTTTCCTGCCCCCAACCCCCGTAAGAGGCAAAGCAATTGGGAAAATCAACTTGACAATCATGGCCCGGAGTTGGCTGTCCCTCACAGAGAGCTAGGACTAACGCAGACAGACCCAAAGACTGCCCTCAAGCATCTGCATTGCTCGCTACAGTAGCAAACTACTCTGGGGTTCAGATGACGCCTGGGGAGGGCACGAACGTGGTAAACGTGGTGACCAATGACAGGATGAAGCATCACCTGAGGCAGAAAAGCTGGGCTGGCTTCCATGTGGACTGTGCCCTTGAACCCGGAGCCGGACACGCAGGCCCACCATAAGGACCCAAAGGATACTTGTCCTTTTGGCCAAGGTGACCACGAGGAGGAAGAGGTTTGCCTGCCCAGAATTTTAGGCAATAGGCACCTAAGGGTTAAAGAAGGAGGGTAATATACCCAGAGGGAGGACCTTTGAGGGAAATGGGAGTGCAGGGGCCAGAGGTGGAAGACGGGGAGAGGAGAGCTAAGGAGAGCCCCACGACTATCTGCAAACAAGCCTTCCACACCCACCAGACTCCCTGAGCTGGGTCCCAGGCACCAGAGGCAGAGACCTTCTGGTGGGAGGCGGGTGGGAAGTGTCATGTGGGCACAAGAAGGCAAGAAGACGTTGAGTACATAAAGAATCCCGAAACCAACTTACTTGATCCATCAAGTTCTGCTCTCAATACGCATTGCTTTTCGAACAGTTTTTAAAAGTCTCTTTACAAGTCGCCACGCTCAATTTCTAGTGAAGGTGAATAAAACAGGTAACTGAGTATTAAAAGCCCAAGCACCAGCTCTTCCTCAGCCAGGCTGGTGACCTGTGAAGGTGACCCGCGACGATGCCACCCAGAGCTACCTTTTAAAGAAGGGCACTTCCTAAAGAGAACATGTGCTTGCTGTCTCACCCCTGCACATCCTCTTCCTTCAACCCTTCCCTTGGGGTTCAGGCAGGACCCTCTCCTGCAAGCAACAAGCCCAGGCCCCCCTCCTCCGCGGCCACAGCACTGGGCTCCCGGCTTCCCTCTCCATGTGGCTCCAGAGCAGAGGGATCGAGAGCAGACTGCAAGTGAGTGAGCAGTAGAGCCTTCCCTCCTGGAGCTGGCACGGAGGTAGGAGGCAGGGAGGCAGAGGCCTGCAGAAGCTCCTCCTTCGTCGGGGAGATGCCGCAGCTGCTGGAAGAAGTGGGAAAGGAAGGCCGGAGAAGTACGGGAGTAGAGTCTAGAAGAGCTGCTGCAGCTCAGGAGATGGGGGGATGGGGGGCAGCGGCAGAGACAAAGCAAGGCCCCATCGGATGAGGTCCGGGCAGGGGTGTGACCTGGGGCTCAGACCTCCCAGGGATGGGGGTGTGAGGTTATCTCCTGAGCCCCGCAGGCTGAGGATGGGTAAACAGGGGAAGGTCAGCCTCGGGGCCGGGTGCGCGGCTCTAGCACCTTTTGCAGCCTTTCTCTGTGGCCTGGAAGGAAGTGTGGAGAAAGCACAACCCCCGATCGGACTGTCAGGGCACAAGGGCTCAGGCACATGAGTCTTGGGACTCTGCTTTTATGGCCTACATGACGACCTCTTAAATGTGTGTCAGTCCTATCTTCTCATCGGAGTTTTAGGATGTTTCTTGCCAACTTCCATGTTCACTCAAATGCAGCCCAACACTGTCTCCCCAGAACAGACTCCCATTTCCCATTTCTCTCCACTCCTCACGCACTGACCACGAGCTGGACAGTGAGGGAAGCACTCAGGCCATGTCACCGCGGTCCACTCCCCCAGCAACCCCAAGGCTGGTGACCAGACTTCCCCAGCTCATGGGTAAGGAAGTGAAGGCACAGAGAAACAAGGCAACAAGCCCACATCACACAGCTTAGCAAGTGCGGGGATCCAGGTCAACCTTGGGTTTCTTGGACTCTGAAGCCAGTGCTCTCTCTCATCTGGGTCCCACCAGAGCTGCCGTTAAAAAACACCCATGCAGGACCCCACCCCCGGAGGGGCTGATTCAGTTCGTGAGGATTAGGATCCAAGCTGGGTTATTTTTTAACCCTACCGCTGACCCACCCCCACCCCCACCCCCACAGGTGACTGTAACGCGGAGCTGGGGCTGGGAGCCAGTCTGCTAGAGACTCCAGGACGATAAGGGCCTTGCCAGCGCTGTCGTGCTGTACCCGGTGCCCAGCACTGTGCCTGGCACATGCTAGTAGTGCAGTCAATCCTCGTTGACCGAGGGAAGGAATGTGAGCCTTGCACTCCCTACCCAGGCTGCCACAAGCCTCCTCCATCCTGACCAAACCCGGAGCTCTCCGCCACAGGCATGGGCTGACTGGCCCCTGGGCCACACCCTCCCTCCCACCCTCCCTCTTCCCCACGGACATAAAAGTCATCTTCCAGCTTCGCTTGCGTCCTGCTACTCCCTGTTCACCACCCTGCTATGTTCCAATGCCTCAGTGCTTGCTCCATGTTGAAGGAAACAGTTGTAACCCCTTAGTCTGGTATTTAAGACCCATTCCCCAACCCATCCTTTCAATCACATCTGCCGTCACCTACGGATTCCCTGTTGTGGCCTCATGGGCTCCCGTGGGTGTCCTCCTTGTCTCCCATGCCAGTCTTGCACGTTCTTGTGGCAGTGACTTCAAAAATGCGTGCCCCTCTTGCCCACCCTCCCCACATCCAGATCCTCCCCATCCGCCAGGACCAAACTGCCCTGCCATGCCCTTCACCCCGGCCTCCAGGAATCCCTCTAGAATCTGAACACCTATGCCGAGAAGCTTACTTGGCTCCATTCTTACATGGCTTCTAACCATCATTTCCACGTGCATGTCCTAATTTTCAGACCAAACTATGGTCACTTGAGTGCAACAACTGGTAGCGCATAATTTTACCCACCCCCCACCACCATTGACCACGGCCGCACTCTCTCTCTGTGAACGCCAGGGGGCACTCGGCATCTCCTGCGCCTGGGCAAGCGGTCTTACCTGTAGTATCTGGACTGCAAGTAGGTGGAACACACAGCCTTGGACACGTGACTGGCCGAACCGAAGTCGATGACCTTTACTCTGTATGGTTGTCTGGAAGGGTCTACCAGCATGATGTTTTCTGGTTTGAGGTCGGCGTGGATGAGACCTAGGCTTTTCAGTTTCATCAGAGCTGTGGCGACCTGCTGGAGGACGGGGCGAATGTATTTGAGGGGCAGGGGGCTAAACTTGTTCTGCTTCAGAAAGTCATAGAGGTTCTGCTCCAACATCTCAAACACCAAGCACGTGTGGTTCTTGTGCTGGAAGCACTCGTAGGCGCGGACAAAGTTGTAGTCGTCGGCGCTCTCCGTGCTCAGGCGGGCCAGGATGCTCACCTCGATCTGACCCTGCCGGGCATACGACGGGTGGTTCTTCAGGATTTTGATGGCCACGATTTCATTGGTGCCCCGCTTCCAGCACTTGACCACTTGCCCAAACGTCCCTCGGCCCAGGAACTCTAAGACTTCGTAAGTGTTGGTCATGGAGCACAGCACCTCATGCTGGACCAGCTGGTAATCCCCTTCGCTGTTGGAGCCGCTGTTTTTGGAGGTGGCAGTCGATGTGGTGGCAGTGGCTACAGTGGCCCCACTTGCATTATTCTGAATCATGGGTGGGTGCTCTTCGATGATCTGCACGCTGCTTGTGTTCTCAATCTCCTCACTCTTACGCTTGAGTCCGCATTTTTGGTAGGTATCAAGAAGGCTCACAGTGCTTCGACGCATTAGGTTATGTGGTCCGCCGAGGACTTGCCCAGTGACAGAAGTGCTACTTGCTGATGTTACAACTATGTGCCCGGTGCTTCCTGGGAAGATGATGGTCTGCTCGTAAGGTAGGCTTGGGTTTGGGATCGGCAAGGAGGTGCTGACGGTTGTGGTGGCTGGCTGAGAAGGTGGTATGTTCTTGCTCTGGCTATACACTTTGCTGTGGGAGCCGTACCCAGTCATGTCCCAGGTGGAACTCGGCTCTACTTTCAGTTTCTTCACACTACAGAAGGCACTTGATTGAAGGGTGTGAGGGGAGAAGACTTGCACATGTGAGGCCATACCTACGAGACAAAGGAACGAATTACGTTAAATGAATGAATTCAGCAGCTCCGTCTCAGTTCTGAGCAGGGGCGTGGGTCCTGTCGAAAGCTTTCCTCCCACTTCAGAGCCAAGGTGGGGGAAGTGAATCTATTCCCCCCGGAAGCACATTCTGGCCACTCGGTTTGTGGGGCCAAGGGGTTCCAGTGTTCCGCCTGCCGCCATCAGGAAGGTGGAAGAACTGTGGGGTCAGTCAGGAATACAATCAAGACGCAGATACAGAAGTAGAATACCAGAACTTCGTTCATTACTGATTTTTTTATAAATATTGTTTGTAAGTAATAGAAACAGATTCTTCCTCAATTCTCACTGGGCTGCAATCCTACTAAAACTGAGGACTGTATCAGGTGCCCCATTTAACTGTTACATACTAAGTCCCACATGGTCTAGTGCTCCTTGTCACAGATCCCAGGTTAGCTTGCTTGAAGAAACATCTTCCCACACAGGTCCAATCATGGAGCCACTCATGAACCGCTAGCTTCTGGATGAACCAAAATTACCCCCTGGGATCTTAGTCATCTTAAACGAATTCTGCAGGGCTGAGATCAGTAGTCAGTCTGATATTTTCATTTAGATGGCCTAAATAAAACATTTTATCATTTATTTCATGTGTTTTATATCATTAAAACATTTATTTATTTTAGGGGAGGAGTAGGTAGCACCATTCATGGGCTCCACTCACTAACTATTCTTGCTAAGTTCATCTATCAATGTGTTTATCTAGAAAGTACTATTACTTCATACCAACATCTCAGCCACAATTGAGATAACCGCAGAAACTATAAGACTGTAACCCTGGAATAGCTGTACAATTTACAATTACGGTGATTCTAGAAACAAACAAAAATTCATAGAAATCTATCAAGAAAAAATAAGACAATGAGAAAGGCAAGTTCTTAAAGGTGAAAGCAAAAACAAACACGGCTCCTCATCTAACTGCAGCTGAACATCTCTCATAGAAGTGCAAGGACAGCAGGGTTTCCAGCAAACTCCACTGGTGTCTAGCGTCCTTGTGTTCATGGCTGACTCCTTTGCCTTACCTAGAGTGGTCATTTAATATTTTCCCTCCCACCCCTGTCCCCTCTCACCCAGGCCACCTTTTCTCTCCCAGCAGACACCTTCCTACTCTGTCCAGGAGCCCAACATCAGCAGCCTTGCTTTCTTCCTTTATTCTCTTCACTTCAGAACATTCCTGAATCTATGTCCACCACCCCCGTCCTTTCTTCCTTCTCTCCGGTCTCAGAGGAAGCTGTGTCTCTTCTTTCCAACACCAAAATTTCCTCCCATTCTCACGATTCCTCCTCTCTGGTTCCCTCCATTGTCCTCTCCTTCTCTTATAGCTTTCAATTTCTGCCTGTTAATTAAGATCCAAGTCCTTACTAGCTACTTAATAAAGATTTGCTGAGCGAATCAATGACTTAATCTTTTTCTTCTGCCTTCATGAGTGTGCAAACATGCACACTCCCAACTTAAAAGCCAAGAGGAGTAACCCATACTCTTCCCTTTCAATTTTTTCCTTCTTCTCACCTGTAATCAGTGGTTTATGATCCCTTTTCTTCAAGGCTCACTCCTTAATTCACACTGCCCACGCCCGCACACCCACACACTATAGCTCTGTGTTCTTAAAGGTAAACGACTTCCTAATTGCCTAACCCAAGGGCCTTTGTCAGTCCCTATTCCCCCTGACCTCCCTGCAACATCTGATACGCTGACCACAACTTCCTTCTTGATGCTCTTATCTGTGCTTATAAGAATCTGTAATCTCCTCCTCTAGTGTTTGATTGCACACTGTGTGCCTCGGTGGTTCCTTTTCCTCTTCCTCCTTTAAAATGTTGGCATTTCCAGCATTTTGACTCTGTTCTCTCTGGAAGACATTCATTCATTCATTCATTCATTCATGACAGTTTGAGCTGCCATGTCTATGCTGGCAACTCCTGCCTTCATGACAGGCCAGGCTCTCCCTCTTACCTTCCATGAATATATTTCTGCCTCCTGCTACATCAAAGGCTATCTTCCAAAGCTGAACTCCCTTATCTTCTCCTAAAAATTTAACCATCTCACACCTCTTTCTAACATCCCCCTTTCTGTTCATAGACTATTCTTCTAGTCACTTGGTTCCAAAAATGTGGATTTACCTTTGATGATTCTTCTTTTATCCATGGACAAGAAGGTGCTAAGTCTCAATAATTTCTCCTTCTTTCAAAATGTCTTTTGGATCCATCTCTATTTCTGTTCTTGCTGCCACTTCCATAGTTAAAGCATTTATTGCTTTCTAGTAGGACTAGACCAAACACAGACATCTGGTCTACCTGAGCAATCTTTTTTCCTCTAATTTGTCCATATTCAGCTGCCAGATTAACTTCCTAGACTATTTCTAAGCATATCACTCCCCTGTCCAAAAACATTCTCTTTCTTTCTTTTTTTTTTTTTTTAAGATTTACTTATTTTAGAGTGAGAGATAGAGATAGAGATGGACAGAGTGAATGCATGTGGTAGGGGCAGAGAGAGTCTTAAGCAGACTCTGAAGCAAGTAGGGGCCAGACGTGGGGCTCAATCTCACAACCCTGAGATCACGGCCTGAGCCAAAACCAAGAGTTTAACACTCAATGAACTACGCCACCCAGACGCCCTGTCCAAAAACTTTCAATGACTCCTTAAATGTCTATATGATAAAGTGGAGGACTCTTTTACTTAACACTATCATATTCAACTTCAATTACCTTGTTGGCTTCATCTCCGGCTAGTAACTGTCTTCAACCCCCAACTTGAATTAAGCTATTTTACTCACTGTTTCTAGAATCTCTTATACGCCCTACCTCCACACTCTTATACCATTCCCTCACCTGGCATGCCTTCAACATTTCTCTCAATTTATTCAAAGACTAGACAATTCAAATCCCTCCTCTTCCCAGACCTCTCCAACCCACAGTGATCGTTCCCATATCTCTTGCCCTACAGTACGTACCATATGTACTATCCATTTGGCCACAAACTGCACTTTTGACTTGCAAAATCTCTTTTGTCTTGTTGAACTGAATTACTTATCTTCTGTGCTATTTTACTTCTTACACATTTAGGTCATGTTTCCATAACCAGGCTATATTCTGGGTCCAAGAGCTACAGCTTACACCTCACATTCGTGTTTTTCCCAGTATTAAGCCAAGTTTATCACCCATGGTAGGCACTCGGTTGATGGAATAAAGTACTCTAACTGGCCAGGCCTCCCAGAGAGCTTAGTTCTCTGGCTATAGAACAATGACCAGTCACAGGTACCTATGGAACCCGGCCTCCCTCTAGAGAGTAAAGAAAAATCTGCCACTATTTTCCCACCCAAACCAAGACTTTTTTAAAAACCAAGGCAGTGGCTAGGCAGCTCCTGTCCTGGTGTCAGCGTTCATGTTCTGTCTGTACTTCAGCCCAGACATGCTCTGACTTCCCAAAAGCAGCCTTGGCCTGACACCCAACACACGCTCTGAACCCCACCTTCACCCTGATCCCGTAGATCTGACAGAGGCTTCCTTTCTTGTTTGGATTCTGAACTCCAATATCTACCTATGCAAAATGATACCTCCATATACATCCTTCTGCCTGATGAGACTATTTGGCTTGCTTATTCAGAATCTACACTACCTGTTCTTTCCTATTGCTCTTTTTGTTCAAGTCAACCTCCCCCTAATTCTGCAATAACACTGAAAATGTTTTTTCCTATAGTTATCAGTATTAAATATTCATATTGTTTTAGATGCTGTATACAATACAGAAATAACCAATCCCTTGACTTTTAGTAACTTAACCACTGGAGGCCAAACAAATAAGCATTTCCTTTGTCCTCTGCTACCTAGTTTTTGCTCCTCATTCCTCAATCCTCAAGTACTTGGGGAGGGAAGGGCTGGGTGGCAGTAGAGGAAATATGCTGATGTTACATAAAGGAGAAGTGGTTCTTTTTTCTATTTTCACTGTTTCAAAAACATTTTGGTAGAAAGGCCAGGGTGTAGAAGTGGAATTTTACAGATGGAAAGAGGATGGCTTATGACTTATTTGTTATTGGGATGACAGCCAAGGGTCATAAAATTGTGGAAATCATCACTGGCTACCTCTGGTGATGGATGTCCAGGATCAGAGAGGAGATGTGCATGGCTAGCAATGCCCTTCACCACGCCTGCTGCCTCAGACTCAAACACTATTCCTCAGGGTTATCATGCTTCTCCAGATTTTAAAATCTTGAGCACCTAGTATGTACATACAAGGCTCTGGACTAGATGTTTTATGGACAGGGTGAGCACATGCCAGACTCTGCTGGGACAGTCCAGAGTTACCCTTTCCAATTCATTCTCACAAGGGTCCTACTTTGAAAGCTAGCAAGTCAAATGATGGGTTTAGGCTCCCAGAGTGGAAAAATCAGACCCTGATTCTAGAAGTTCAAATCAAGGTAATTCTACGTGCCTCTTTGTCTCTGTCTAAATGGTTTAATGAGAAATTCAGTTTTCTAGGGCTAAGAGTCATTTTTTCCACCTAAAAATAAGAATAGCTAAAAATCTTCATGATTCTCTTGAAGTCTTAACTCATAAGATTTTTTTTTTTTAATGTCATTTATTAAAGGACTGGCTCATTTAGTCCTCTCCCCCCCCCCCAACTTATTTGCTTGGTTTCCTCATAATTTTATATTTCACAACTAGATGAACTGAAAAGTTGCTTCACATCTGAGTACATTTCCTTTCCATTTCACCACCCCAAAATTATCTACTGGAAGATCAGACTCTGGTGAAACCATGGAGATGAGTGAGGGTTCAACTATGATTTAAAAAGAAATTACATTGAACTCAATTTCACTGAATTCTACCAAAGCTTGAAAGAAGGAATTATAAGTAAAATAATGGCACCATTTTCAGCAGTGGATAAAGTTTACCTGTGGTTTGGCAGATGTGAAATAGATTACCATGCAGAATCCAGTTAACATTATTAAAGAGAACACAATTGTGAGCACCTTAGTGTAAGAAGTACAAATTTCCCCCTGCTCCCCCAAATCCTTTGATACATGCTTCTGCTGAATAATCAGTATTTGACAGAAACAATCAGGAACTCGAAGGATTAAGTCCCATACCCAACGGGATGCCATACCTGTCTTATAAACCCCATTATTTAATACAATTTGTAGAATATGTCAAAAGGAATGTCAAAAATACATGAATGTTACAAATATGCACCTGAATGGACATTTTTAAACATCTAGAAAAGGGTTAACCTGAAAAACTCTTGATTACCCTGTATAACATGATAATTCAATGCCTCAGGGGTTGAAAAGTACTAGAAAAAAAAAGTCTTCATGGACATACAAAACTATATTCATAAAATTTTAATGATAGTCATCCTGCTTATCAAGTTTATATTTCACAAGTAGTGCAAAGATAATTTCAGATTAGCCAATTTTAAATGATACATTTCCAAAATAGTGTATACTCAACGTCTCTGGGGCTTTGATACTGTTTTCAATCAAAGTCTGTTTATCCACTAGTTGTGTAATGTTAAATGTATAGTGTATTCCATCAGAGCACAGTTTAGGATCAACCAAAGCCCTATAGAATTCTTTCATCAATAATGACAACAACAATACTACTGATTTCATAAAGGATCCTCTATATAAAAAAGCCTGGGGTTGGGCGCAAAAGGAAACACAAAGACATCCAACACGTCGGCACTGCCCTAAAGGAGCTTAAAATCCCATGGGGGTTGCCAAATTCATTGCAAATTATAAAGAACAACTGGCAATTCTAAGCAACATAAGTAACTTGCCAAAGTAAACATGACAGGAGCTTGGAGGAGCTAAGACTTCAGCTGAGGTTAGAAAAATGGGGTATCTTTTGAAAGGCAGGAGGACACTGGTCCAGAGCCTGCTAACCGGTGTAAGCAAACTGAGGGGAGCAGCTAGCCCTACGGCCTACGCCCTCAGAAGTCTAGGCTTTGCTTAGAGACAACAATGTAGGAGTATTTATATAGCAGCAACTCAACAGCAAATGCGAAACTGATCAACAACCCTGTGCACCAAGAGCCTACTTATCCAGAATTGTCATCTTCTGATAACTTCGATCTTCTAGAAGTTAAGTTCTGAATACTCCATAAAGCTGGCAGGAATCCCCACCACTACTGCCACTCACTTCAAACCTTCAGCCTTCACCCGGCTATCGTTGACTTTGCTCTCTGGGCCAGACTCCAGGGGCTTACACCCCACAACTGCAGGGTGAAGTACATCTTCCCTGTTTTACAGATAAGTAAATGGAAGTTTGGGAGATGATCTTGTTGGTCCAAGGTCACTTTGCTACTAGGAGCAGGGATGGGACTTGAACTGAGGTCTGCCTGACTCTCAGATCCATGCTATTAACCGTTCTTCTTTATTTTGTAGGTTCTCAGACTAGAAGCACTAAACAAGGAGACAGGTACAAAAACAGGCAAGGAGAAACAGAAGCGGACATGTGAGAAGCGACAGATGTAAAGTACGGGGTACGCCACCTGCTAAGATGACGGGCACCCACGACGATGATCCTAAGTCATCTACCGTTTCTGTATCATCTGCTTCCAATGACATCTGAGAAATATGACCATTCAAAATTGTTCAAATGGGGGCGCCTGGGTGGCTCAGTCGTTAAGCGTCTGCTTTCGGCTCAGGGCGTGATGGGATCGAGCCTCGCATTGGGCTCCTCCGCTGGGAGCCTGCTTCTTCCTCTCACACTCCCCGTGCTTGTCTTCCCTCTCTCGCTTGCTGTCCGTCAAATAAATAAATAAATAAAATCTTTAAAAAAATTGCTCAAATAAATTAAATGTCCCTCATTAAAGAGGTAAACTTCACTTATCCGATGTAGAGTGGCACAGTGGACGGAGCTTTAGTCTGGAGTAAGATGATCTGGGCTGTCACAGCAGTCCAGAGAGGGGGAGGCAGTGAGGTTCTGGACTAAGGAACTGCCGGAGAAAATAGAAAGGAAGGAGCAGAAACATAGGACTTTGCAGAGAAGAAAAGTCAAGACAACACTAACAGGTGGGCTGTAAGGGCAAAGGAGAGAGGAATCCAGTAAGTCTGGGAGACTCAAAGGAGTGGGGTTTCATGATGGTAACAGGAAAGATGGGAAGCAGAACCAAAGCTATCTCAGTGGGGGGGGGGGATGGGATAACAGAATAGGTTGTCCACAAGTTGAATTACGAGCACTGAGAAGGTATCCAAGTTGAAATATTCAGAGTTGGACTAATCATCCTGAAACTCTGAGGCAAGGAACTGCTTAACTTACTAAAGTTAAGATGTCAGGGGCCGCTGGTCATTGACAATCAGCATCTAGTCCCCACTTGCCAAGTTGAATCTTGAATGAGGATAAACCATTTTGAAAAGAGAATGGATTTCAATAGGGTACGCTAACCTTGCACAGGATTAATCAGAGGGGGAAGAGGGAAGGGTAACCCTGAATCAGCTCACGCATATGTCAAAGACAAAGGGACGTAGCCAAAAATATTGCTAAACAAAGATCAGCAGGATGAAGTGACAAATATACCAAAAGGGGAAAAGACTGAAATCAAAAGTTCACATCCCAAAGAGACTAAGAAAGGAATGGAGTTGCCAATTTTGAGAGGACAGTCCAGCTGGAAGAGCTCTATTTTGGATAGATTTCTTTGTAGGCATTTATAAGAACATAGAGGAAATGTTCTCTATGCACTGAAAAACAAAACAAAACAACAAAAAAACACAAACAACCCACGACAGGAGAATGGATGAGAGGTCGTGGCTAGAGATGTTGACCTAAGGGCTGCCATCAACACCTAGATGGAGGGGCGCCTGGGTGGCATAGCGGTTAAGCGTCTGCCTTCGGCTCAGGGCGTGATCCTGGCGATCTGGGATCGAGCCCCACATCAGGCTCTTCTGCTATGAGCCTGCTTCTTCCTCTCCCACTCCCCCTGCTTGTGTTCCCTCTCTCGCTGGCTGTCTCTATCTCTGTCGAATAAATAAAATATTTAAAAACAAAACAAAACAAAAAAACAAAACACCTAGATGGAAATGGAATCCATGTGGGTAAAGCTGTTTCCCAGGAGAAATGGTGTGGAAAGTAGAGCAGATGGCAAATAAAGAAATCCTTGGGGGCACAGACGTGGTCAAATAGTATGAGGAGGAAACTATGAGTCACAGGGAAAAGTCAAGGATAAAATGATGATAAACACAATTAATGGATTGATCCTGGAGAATGAAAACAGGGAAAGAGCTACTGGGCCTGGCTGGAGATAAGCCAATAGCCCTCTTTTTCCACAGGGTCTAGAGGAGAGAAAGAAGGGGTGCTCTGCTGGGAAGAGAACCAAATGTACCATGTTATCTCCTTTTCCAAGAAATGTGATTCTCCTCAGGACTTTCAAAATCTACCTACCTACTGGCTTGTTCTGTGTCGAAACCAGCTCCTCTCATGTTCAGACTTATTTCTTTCTGAAAGTTGCTAACCTCACCTATAACAGCTTTGAGCCTCTCTCAAATTCACCTTTCCGTGACTCTGCCATATTGCCTGAACTAAGCCATAAACCATTATGGAGAAACCAGCCTTTCACTGCAGTGGTTAAGGGCATGTGGTCCACCAATGGATTATACGGAGGCCATGTTACCAGTTGTTATCAGGCAATCTGAAAATCACCAATCCAATATAATTCTGGTTTAGAATGATACCATTAAGTCATACATGATTTTTTTAAAATTTTATTTAAAGTCAACTTAGTTAACATATATGTATTATTAATTCCAGGGGTAGAATTTAGTGACTCATCAGTTGCACACAACACCCAGTGCTCATTATATCAAGCCCTCCTTAATGCCCATCATCCAGTTACCTCATCCCCCACCCACCTCCCCTCCGGCAACACTCAGTTTGTCCCCTAGAGTTAAGAGTTTCTTATGGTTTGCTTCCCTCTCTGTTTTTATCTTATTTTATTTTTCCTTCCCCGCTGAAGTTCATCTGTTTTGTTTCTTAAATTTCACATATGAGTGAAATCATACGGTATTTGTCTTTCTCTGAGTGACTTATTTCGCTTAGCATAATACCCTCTAGTCCATCCACATCACTGAAGATGGCAGGATTTCATTCTTTTTGATGGCTGAGTAATATTCCATTGTATATGTCTATATACACACTCCACATCTTCTTTATCCATTCATCTGTCGATGGACATCTGGGCTCTTTCCATAGTTTGGCTATTGTGGACACTGCTGCTATAAACATTGGGATGCAGGTGCCCCTGAGTCACTATTTTTGTATCCTTTGGATAGATACCTAGTATTGCAATTGCTGGGTTGAAGGGAAGACACACATGCTTTTCAGTTTCTTTCTCCAGGAAACCAGTGAAAGAAAACAAAATAACTCAAAAACTCCTTTTTAAAACCATAGTTGCATTAAGACTTCTAATTATTAAAAAAAAAAACAAAAACACTAAACTTCTACACCAGGAGTATTAGTTTCCTAGGGCTGCTAGAACACAAGACCACAGACTGGGTGGCTTAAGCAACAGAAATGCAGGATCAAGGCTGAAAGTCAAGATCAAGGTGTTGGCAGGTTTGGTTCCTTCTGAGGACTTGTTCCCAGGATCCATTCCAAGGCTCTCCATGGTCTGTAGGAGACTGTCTTCTCCCTTGTGCCTTCACTCCCTCTTCTCTCTATGCATGTCTGTGTCCAAATTTCCTCCTTTCTATAAGGACACCAATCACGTTGTATTAGAATCCACCCTTGGGGGTGCCTGGGTAGCACAGTCGTTAGGCGTCTGCCTTCGGCTCATGGCATGTCCTGGCGTTCTGGGATCAAGTCCCACATCGGGCTCCTCTGCTGGGAGCCTGCTTCTTCCTCTCCCACTCCCCCTGCTGTGTTCCCTCTCTCGCTGGCTATCTCTATCAAATAAATAAATAAATAAATCTTAAAAAAAAAAAAAAAGAATCCACCCTAACAACCTTACTCTAACTTGATTACTTCTGTAAAGATTCTACCTCCAAATTAGGTCACATTCTGAAGTAATGGGAGTTAGGGAAAAAGTGAATTTGGGGGGGGGGCACAATTCAACCCATAACGACAGGTTCAAGGAAACAAAAAGCATTTCACAACAGTATAATTTTCTCAGGATACAGAGTCAGAATATTCCAAAAGAACTCTCCTTGTTCTTCCCTCCTTGGAAAGAAGACATTTCTTTTGTGATTTCCCTATATTTTGCCTCAGAGGACCTACAAGGGCATTTCAATTAGTCAAATATTACATATGGAAACAAAGCAAAAGAAAAGTGGTTATTTTAAATTAAATTCGCCCCAGTGTAAGTTGCAGTGTTTCTGGAAAAGGCCATACAGGGGATGTACTTGTAATGTATATTGAGGAATAATTGTAGTTGACTTTGTCAACTTTGGTATAAAGGAGAGTTAGCAGTGACACATTAATAACACCAAAGTGGGAAAAGAGTCAGCTAAGTTTATAGTGCTAACTCTGGGTGGATCAAACATTTCTGAAGTAGGCCATGAAATCATTTGTGGGCTGGGCATGGGATGGAAGTTTCCTTTTCCACTTCCTCCTTGGGTCAGTCTCGTCTCACATGCACTAATTCCCTTCTGCTATCCATACTGTCCTTTTATTTTTCTTTAAGATTTTATTTGTTTATTTATGAGAGAGAGAGAGTGCATGTGGGGGAGGAGCAGAGGGATAAGAAAAGCAGATTCCCCAGAGCATGGAGCCCAATGGGCTCGATCCCATGACCCCGAGGTCATGACCTGAGCTGAAGTCACGAGTTGGGCGCCCCACACTGTCCTTTTTAGTGCAGAGCCTGTAGAGGCTGTTACATTTTCCCAACTTTGCATTTTCCTTCCAACTGAGGATCTCAAGAAAACAACCCTTCTTCTTCTTTTTTTTTTTTTTTTAAAGATTTTATTTATTTATTTGACAGAGAGAGAGAGACAGCCAGGGAGAGAGGGAACACAAGCAGGGGGAGTGGGAGAGGGAGAAGCAGGCTCCCAGCAGAGGAGCCTGATGTGGGGCTCGATCCCAGAACGCTAGGATCACGCCCTGAGCCGAAGGCAGACGCTTAATGACTGAGCCACTCAGGCGCCCCAAGAAAATAACCCTTCTAAACAAACGTGGCGGGATGGAAAGGGTAAATATCCACAAAGTGTAAAAACACAACCAGCTACACTTCTGGTTTCAACACAGACGAACTCCATTCAAATACACATTTTCCAAAGATCTAGAAGGATGCTCCTTTTGTTCCCGAAACATTCTAAATGAGACAGTTAAACTTGCAATGGTATTAATTTCCAGGTGTTTATGTCACAAATCTTTGCAAAAGCCTGAATCTTTCAGCCACTCCCTCTCATCAGCATCCCCCTCCCCTTACCACTGTTCCAAAATCACGACTGACCGCCTCAAGAAACGAGGAAGCCAGAACTAGCACAGGTACTGGGGAGCCTGGCACATGTCTGGTAATGCTATGTGAGCCTCAGACTCAATTTTTCTTTTTTTAAAAAGATTTATTTGAGAGAGAGAGCATGGGCGGGGGTGGGCAGAAGGAGAGAGACAAGCAGACTCCCCTCTCTGCGTGGAGACGGAGGGCTCGAATCCGGGACCCTGAGATCATGACCTGAGCCAAAGGCAGACAGATGCTTAACCAAATGAGCCACCCAGCCGCCCCATCAATTTTTCTATCTTTTAGAAATGTCTCATGAAGTCTAATTCAAGACTAAAAATCTGGTAGGCTTTTTTACTCTTTCATGCAAAAAAGAATTAGTTCTTCTTAAATGTTTGGTATCATATTGTAAAGTAAAAGCAAGTGTCTTACTTACTTAGCCCTTACTCATTCCATGCTCAGCCCACAACTGATTTGTCTTTTTGAGCTTACCTAGGCTCACCTTCAGAAATGCACGGCACATTCAGAGATCACGACTGGAAACTGACTATGCTCCCTCCCATTTGGTGTTCTAATACTGTGTCACTGCCAATTCTCTTTTAGACCAAAAAAGTATGTAAGTTCCATTACTCTATGTAATTCTATTACCATGTGTCCCCTCAAAAGATATGCTGGAGTTCTAACCCCCAATACCTGCAAATGTGTCCTTCTTTAGAAATAGGATGTGATTAAGGTAAGATGAGGCCATGAAGGTGACTCCTAATCCAGTATGACTGGTGTCCTTAAAAGAAGAGGAGGAAAGACACAGACACACAGAGAATTCCACACAGTGACAAAGGCAGAGATCAGCAAGAGGCGGCCGCAAGCCGAGGCATGCTGAGGGCCTCCAGGAGCCACCCGAGGCTAGCAAGAGGCAAGGAAGGCTCTGTCCAGAGTCTCAGTGGGTGCCAGGACCTGGTGACACCTTGATTTCAGACTTTCGGCCTCCAGAACTATGAGAGAATAAACTGAGGTTGTTTTAAGCCAGTCTGGGGTACTTTAATATGACAGTGGCACTAGGAAACTAATACACTCTGTAATACAATTCAGGATGTATTACAATGAAAAAATGTGTGTGTGTGTGCAATTTGTGATAAAGTGTCTATAACAACTGCAAGGTCTCGCTGGCGGAATGCCCTTAGCGTCCGTCTTTGATGCCTCCTGGTTGAAAAGCACTAGAAGCATCATCAGCCTTATTCCTTTGTCTTAGTTACCGATCCCACCAGGGTACAAAACACCTCCTCTTTGTACGCAAATGTGTGTGTTCACCGTGACCCACATTTTGACTTCGAAACAACAGAATGTGGACCGAAAGCCTGCGAAAGTTCGGTCTGTGCTCAGTGGCCGTGCACCAGCGGTGAGGGCGTCCGGGCCCGTATGTCCTCAGACCCGCCCTGTTTCAGCCTCAACGCCTTGCTGCCACACAAAGAAACCAGGACAAAGGCCCGCCATCCGCAGTCTGCTCCCGCTGCAGCACCTGTGGGCTGCCTCTGGGTTCATGTTTATGTATTTCCGTGAGTCTCCCTCTCGTGGGCTGTTATCTCCCCGCAAAGAGAACTTTGTGAAAGAAGTCACGCAGACAGTGGCGCCGATGCAGCCAAGCGAACGCAGGCCTCTCCCCCGGGGTTCTCTTCAAACCCAGGATCCCGCCCGCCCTCCTCGGAGGCACAGGGGTGAACCCCTCTGCCTTGACTTCAATGTTCACAACAGTAAGTCTACCTCGCGGCTCCTTTGTTCCCTGCTGTCTCTTCACTCCTCTCCGTTGCTTTAACTGACACCTGACAAAACTCAATTAGAGATCGTTTTGGGAAAGGGAGAGGAAGCGCCGCTCCCACGGTGGAAAGAGAAGGAAGGTGGGAAGACACCAAGGAAGAAAAGTCAGAGAAATGGGTGGAAAGCAGGCAGGCGACACGGGGAGGAAGGCAGGGGAGGAGGAAAAGGAGAAATAAAAGATGGGAGGAAGGTGAGAAAGGGCCTGGCAAGTGCCAAGTGCACCGGGAGCACACCCCGAATAATAAAGCAGCGCAGCGATGTGCTCTGGACGCGAGAAACACCATAAAGAGGCGACATGTCTTCTTCACACCATTCAAACAGGTATTTGTGTGTGGACGCGTGGGTGTGAAAGCTGGGAGAGGAGCCCCTTGGCAGGGCAGCCAGGGGCCGATTCTAAGCTGTACAGATTAAAGCGGGCTCTTTGGTCTGCTGCAAGGGCATTTCCATGCTATGAGTCACTGTCATCAAACCAGTCCTGGTGTGGTCACTAGCCAACACCGCACAGCGCTGGGCCACCGGCACACGGCACTGAGGGGAGGAGCTCACTCTGACCCCCCCAGTTCTTGCAGAGGGGAGCCTTCCCCCGGCAGCATGGCCAACCTGCAGGAGAGCTGGCCGGCGTCCTGCCTCCTAACGCAGGAAGGCACCTGCTGGCGGGGGCTTACTAGGGGTCTCTGTTCCAAGAGCTCATTCCAGATTGTCTCTGGTTCCCAGCAGCCACAGCGGATGCAGGCTCTGCCCCTTGCTGGCTGTGCGGTCTCAGCACACTAGACAGCCTCTATTTGCCTCAGTGTTTTCATCTGTAAAATGGAGATAGTAGTAGCTTCTCAGGGGGTCCTGGTGAGGACTAAAGGAGTGAATACATACAAAGTGCCTAGAACAATGCCTGGCAGGACGTAAGCCCTAACGAAGCACTCAGGGGAAGGGAAGGACCGTGAGGACAGCCAGGTCGGCTGGCTCCCCAAGGCCTAACATACAACACAACCGACACACTGGCTCTCTGTGGGGAAAACTGGCGCTCCCAGTACTCAGCACAGTGCCTGCCACATACAACGGGTCCGGTATGCTATTTTCCGACAGACAAAGGAAACAGAAAAACAGTGAACTGGGACTCATCTGTTACTTGTCTCAAATGCTATTCTGGGAGGAAAGGCAGGTTAACAAGGTTAACAAGAAAGCAACTTCCAACGACTCTGATAGAGGATGCCCGGGAAACTTCAAGAGCTTGAGAAGGTTCAGACAGAGAGCCTGTATTTTACCCACTTTACCTAAAAAACACAGGCATTCTTTTCCTTGGAACGTTTTCTACAAAAGTTCTACCCTGGAGCGCCAGGTCATGATCTCGGGGTCCTGGGATGGAGCCCTGCATCGGGCTCCCTGCTCAGCAGGGAGCCTGCTTCTCCCTCTCCCTCTGTCCCTCCCCCCGCTCGTGCACAGTCTCTCAAATAAATTTAAAAAATCTTTAAAAAAAAAAGTTCTACCCCTGGTCATAACCAGGATCCAGTTCCTTTTCTTTTTTTAATTTATTGAGGTATAACTGACACGCGGTATTGTATCAGTCTGGTGCACAACATGGCGACTGAACATCTATATACACTGTAACAAGATCACCAAAGAATCTAGTTACCATCTGTCACCTTACAGAGTTAACACAGTTTTACTGACCATCTTCCCCACGCCTACATTATATCCTTGTGGCTTGTTTGTTTTATAACTGGAAGTTTGTGGCTCTTAATCCCCTTCCCCGATCCCCCCATCCCCCTCCCCTCTGGCAAATGCCAATCTGTTCTCTGTATCTGTGAGTCTGGGTTTTGTTTTGGTTGGTTAGTTGTTGCTTTTTGGATTCCAAATATAAATGAATTCATGTGGTATTTGTCTTTCTCCGTTTGACTTATTTCACTTAGTATAATACCCTCAAGGTACATTCATGTTGTAACAAATGACAGGATTCTTTTTTATGGCTGAGTAGTATTCCAGTGTGTGTGTGTGTGTGTGTGTGTGTGTGTGTGTGTGTGACATCTTCTTTGCCCATTCATCACCTGGACTCTTGGGTTGTTTCCATATCTTGGCTCTTGTAAATAATGCTGCAATGAACACAGGGGTGCATATATTCTTTCAAATTAGTGGTTTTGTTTTCTTTGGATAGATACCCAGTAGCGGAACTGCTGGATCATATGGTGGCTGTATTTTTCATTTTTTGAGGACCCTCCATACTGTTTCCATGGTGGCTGCACCTAAATTTACATTCTCCCAACAGGGCACGAGAGTTCCCACTTCTCCACGTCCTCTGCCAGCACCTGTTGTCTTTTTGATGCTAGCCATATAGACAGGTGTGAGGTGATGGGACCCAGTTTCTAAGTACAACATATTCACTGCAGATTTGTATCTATTACATAAACTACAATCTTTTTTGATGGAGCACTTGGTTAAAAAACTGAACACTTCTAAGACATGTGATATTTATTTTTAATAAATTATATATGCTCTCTCTTACTACCATAGTATGCTTACTAAAAACACAAAAACAGAAAAATTTAAAAGGATGAGATAAAATATATTTCCCATGTTTTCTTCTGTATCCCCATAAATTGTCCTGGGCCCTTCACTACGAAAACCCCTGCTATGACTCAGATATCCCAAGCCAAGTAACTTAAGAGTTAGCCTTGGCCATATGCTTAACTTTGGCCAATAAAAAGTCAGCGTGAAGTGTCGCTTCTGCGCAGAGGCTGTGCAGAGCCAGTGTGCGATCTGCCTATTGGATCCGCCGGCCAGCGACGATCCAGGGGCGGAGGCGCCGTCGTCCGCGAACTGAACGAGGATGACGAGGAGCAGAGACCCTGGCGAAGTCCCCACCAGGTGCACCTGCAGCATGGTAGTGAAACACACCTTTGTGGTTTGAAGTCCCTGAGATGTGGGGGTTGTTGCTGCCACAGTATAACATAGCCCATCCCAACTAGCACTGGCATATTCTGTAATGCTGCTATCCCAAATGAGTCTGAATTAATGAGGTCGAGTGTAATTATATTTGGATGCTCATCGGGCTCACCCATCCAAAGCAGAGCACGCGTTTTTAGAGACAACTTAAAAATTCTAAGTGGTTCAGTCCCTACCTTCCACATTTAGGCATCGTTTCTGTGCCCTGTGGAAAAGCTCTGCGGAACAGAGCCATTAGTGACTTCAGGTGCGCACACGCTAACCCCCACGCAATCATGTTCCCAAACAAGGGGAAGGCACAGGATCCTCCATCACACATGCCTTATGTGGTTTGGAAACTTGGAGACAGATGACATCCTAGTCCCTGAAATGGGAAGCTGCTCTTCGAACAGACCACGGGAGTTTGGCATGGCTGCATTCAGGCCTATGTGCCCTACTGGGAACACCAGCTTATGCACTCTGCTGCTGTCTTCCTGGGAAAAACAGACTTTCACGCCCTGCCCCCCCATTGCATGATGTAATGCTTATGTTCTTGGTAAAGAATACTCAAGTTCTGACATCATAATAACCATGGGTATTACTCATGATAAGCTCACAAGCCTGGCGAGGCACATTCTGTACCCTCTTTATCTCTGAAGTCAGCAATGGGCTTAAAAATAGCTTTGCTCCCACACCCAGGGTACCACTGATTCATTAATGGATGGACAGACACTATTCTGGACTCCTTACTTATATGGGGTTTTAGATTGAGACTCCCAGAATTGGTGCACAGCCTCAGTCCCCACGTGAGTAGAGGGGCTATGCTAGACTAACTTACGAACAGAGCTCTGCAGATCCCAAAAGAAGGAATGCTCAGGAATTACAAAACCCGGATTTAAGATGCTGTCATACTGGTGACTCAAACATAATCGTCCTAAAATGTAATTAAGGAGAATATCTATAAACTTGGGAACTGTAACATGAACATACCAAAATAAAGAGGGATGATGTTACAATGATAAGTGGCAGTCATCTTAGTGAAATCTATAAATAAGTCTGAGATTTTTCATTGTTAAGGGAGAGAGAGGGGGTATTTGATTTCAGATGCCTGATTCAGGTTCTTTGGAGAGAAATATCCCTAGAGAGCGTTTTCATAATTTATAGTTACCTGTAAAAACACATAATACCTTTTGCTCAAATTCTATGTTCAATAAGCAACCTGATGTCTCACTGGGATTCCAGAAAGGCCTCTCTGACCAAGGAGGAAATGCCTAAGCACGCCTAGCCTCTCTCTGTAATGATCCAGATTAATCAATCAGTCTTCTATAGGATTAGTTACTACGAGTCAGTCCTTCAGAACCTCATAATCCTCGATGAATTAATGAAGTCAAACTTCCAGATCTGCCAGGCTGGGGATTCGAGAGGCCACGGTGAGCATCCAGAAATGTCTGCTGAGAGCCTACTATGTTCAAGTACCACCCCAAGGGCTGTGAGAACAAATAACTGACTATGTGGGGCCGTCGTGACTGTCACTGCAGGGTTTGGAGGGAGGACGGGGCACAGGGCAGAGCAGCCCAAGAGGAAGCAGGGGTGAGCTGAAGCGCAGACCAGCGCATCAGAAGACACGTATCGCAGCTAGGGAATAAGACTAAACCCATTTTTACTTAAGATTTATAAGCCATCTACTTCCCCCAGGACCAGGAATAGTTTGCAGATACAATATAAAAATAAGATAACCTCAGATCCAACAGGAACAGCCCTATCTGAAGGGAACACCAGGAAGAATTAGGATGTCTGCACGTAGCTGAGGGCTCCCGTAGGGAGTGGCACACGCATTTGGAAAGACAAGCTGCAGTGAGATGTGGTTTCAGCTTTATCCTGCAGCAGCGAGTAGTCGAGGAGTCGTGAGAGGTGTTTGCAAGGGAGGAGAGGACCACTCAGGCCGCTGAATGGAACACGGCCTTGCGTGGCCAGTACCGAGAGGCTCCCAGCCCGCCCGGAGGAGCATCTGTGAGGGGGTAAGATCCTGAATGAAAGGAGGGGTTGGTGGGCATGTAAGCCGAGGACACAGACAAGAGACTGAAGGAGCAATCTAAAGCCTGGTGACTGGCGGGGAAGAAGGGAGAGGGCAGGAGAGGGATCCGGCATGCTGCAAGGCCGTGGTGACAGGTGACAGAACTAGGGGCCCTTGCTGCCTTGGAGGAGTGGAAGAAGGCACACCCTGGGGTTCATGGCCAGGCCTGGGGGCTCTCTGAAGCCCCAGGATGCTCACAGGGGTCCGGCTGTGGCAATGACCCTTCCAGCCTCCCAGATTCCCCATGAGCGCATCTCCAAGGCCAGAGCTGAAGTCAAATGAAATCTGCTCCTAGACCGTGTCTATGAGTTACTGTCCTGTAACGATGCTCTGCTACCGCAGCTAGGAGTACACGAGCAGGTAACATAAAACCTTAATCCCTAGGCCGGGGTGGACCCTCAGCAACGCTTCTAGAAGCACGCAGGTCAATCAAAACCATCTGGCCAATGAGGGTAGCTGTTGTTACACGTTAGATATTAACGGAGAACATCCAAATTTCTGTGTTCCTTCTGATGGCAGGTGCAGTGAGAGCTCTCGGTCTTTCACTAGCATCAAATACATACACTCCATCTACTCCCCCCGCCCCCACGGGAGCCAAGCAGACCCAGT
This sequence comes from Ursus maritimus, assembly GCF_017311325.1. Classification (NCBI taxonomy): domain Eukaryota; kingdom Metazoa; phylum Chordata; class Mammalia; order Carnivora; family Ursidae; genus Ursus; species Ursus maritimus. The sequence continues at coordinate 14,297,458 of NW_024425563.1, read as the reverse complement.
GCTCAAAGTCCCTGTACATCAGTTCTCAAAAGGTGGTGAAGGACGAAACTCCACCGCTATCCTGCACCACACGGCTCTCAACTGCTCGCCTTGTGGTCCTGACCCTGCCAGCCAAGCCCTTTTCATTCCTTTTTAGTTAAGCAGAAAATGAACCATCAGCTCCATTTCCACTCTCTCTGCATGAATCCTTTTCCCTTTTCTTTCTTGGCTCAAACTATATGGCTCATATAGGGTTCCCACCGCGTTCTTCAGTGACTCTTACCTTGCTAAGTATTCTTTTCTTCCAAGAAATGCTGAACCCAAATAAAAGGTAGGAGAGAGTATGAGAATACGTTCTAAGGGGCAAATACAAGAAAGCTAAAAGAATAAACCTGTTGATTTCTCGTTGCCCAGCTCTGACTCCCACAAAATGCTAGAAATCACTGGGAGGGGGGGATGTGGGGACCTCTAGGGAAGTGAAGTCAGCAGCCTGGGAACCTGTTTCCATGCTTACTCATGCCATAAAATCCCATTAAGTCACCAGGAATCTCTGGGAGAATAAGCTCTAATACCAGTTAGTTCAAAAGTAGAAACTACTCTGCAATTTGCTCTTTCGCCCCACTCTTCACCCAATGCATGGATGAAAATCATCAAGAGGGGCGCCTGGGTGGCACAGCGGTTAAGCGTCTGCCTTCGGCGCAGGGCGTGATCCCGGCGTTATGGGATCGAGCCCCACATCAGGCTCTTCTGCTATGAGCCTGCTTCTTCCTCTCCCACTCCCCCTGCTTGTGTTCCCTCTCTCGCTGGCTGTCTCTATCTCTGTCGAATAAATAAATAAAAATCTTTAAAAAAAAAAAAAA